>NC_057795.1:636842704-637044139 GCF_018294505.1 Triticum aestivum
ACTGAACATTGACAACAACAGGGGGCCGACATCGCTAGAGTCTCTGTCAGGAGAGCACCCCCATCAATGGAATCATTGAATCTTCATGGCTGCAGACCTGGAGTGCCCCGGCATCCCTGCCAAATGAGCCGCAAGCATACATGTCTCTCCAAAACCTTGTAATTAACGACTGTCCTGCTATAAGGAAGTTGCCCCGATGCGTGTAGCAGCAACTGGGCAACATCGACTACAAGTATCTAGATGCCCAGCTTTAAGGTATGCTGCACATCTTTCTATCCTTGGCACATGGCAAAATGACTGTACAAGTTTGTTCTCAATTCTTTTCAATGCATATGGTATAAATCTCCGTTTACATTAGTTTGTACGAGTTTTTCATTACCTTGTTGTACTTGTTTGTTAATCTGACATCATTAGCGATTATATATAGTGATTGCACTTAAACCAAAGATGTGGAAAGAAATTCCAAGATTAGTCCGTGAGCGGTGGGAGGCTGTGAGCGGTGGGAGGCTGCTCAAGAAGCCAGGTAGGAGGCTGCTCAAGTAGCCAGGTAACTCAGAGCAATCCATGGGGCGGTTTAATAGGGAATAAACCACATAGAAAGGGCATGGATTCAACTTGCTTCGAATAATGTCATGTCATGATTGTAATCATCCGACTTTGTTGACCTTTGGCCTCTCTCTTGTTTAGATACTTTTAATCAATCGGCGACTGAATCATCTTCAGGAACATATATAGTTTTATCGTGTTTACTTAGTTGAGAAGACACAGACATTTAACTTGCTGAGAAACTTTGTGAACTGCCATTTTATCTGCTTGGATACTGATGGTACGCCGGCAACTCTGATTACTGGGGAACAAAAGCTTTATATCGTGTTGAGAAACTTTGCAGCACTATGTGGCCTGATCGCTGATGGCTGCTCTGCTAGCTAGTGGAATGGCTTGTACGGCTGAGCTGAACTGTACTGCACTGCAGTCGCTCTCAATCGAGAATTGTAGTAGCCTGCATTGTATTGGCCGACAACTTGGTATTGAGAGGAGCATCTCTCAATCACATCCCAGATTCGAGGCCGAGACGATCTGACCTGGATTTGGTTTGCTGCTGGCCCTTTGTGCGTGTATAACAGGGTCAGCAGCGGTATAGTCTTCCTGTTGGCTGTAGCCAGTGTTCTAGTTGTCTGAATAACTTGTTGCACGAATGAGGACATGGATGTCCACTGTCGGCTGATGCAGCAGGATTCGAAGAAGCAGGCTGAGGCTGCGCAGTATGCACCGATGTAGAAACAATGGATGTCGTTCACTGGTAAGTATCATGTGCTCCTCTGTCCCAAAATAAGTGTCTCTGATTTAGTACAACTTTAGTACAAAGTTGTACCAAGTCCGTGACACTTATTTTGTGACGGAGGGAGTATGATTTTGTGTCCTTCGATTACTTTTGGCACTGCTTCAGTTGATTTACCAATGTGTTTCTTTACAATCTACTGTACTCAGTCAGTCAGCCCTCTTCTATTATAGACTAGTGTGATTAGTAATGCTCTTCACCCGAGAGTCATGTTTCTCTGCTATTTCTAAGATACTTAGCAGGTAGTTACGTTAAACTATCCATTTTGCTTAGATACTTCTGGGGAGTTGGCGGTGTCGTGTCAAACCATCCATTTGGCTGAGAAACTGCCTGCACCCTGTAGTTTGGGGCCTGCCCAAGGATGCTGTGAGTTTCCTGGATAATAAATAGGCCTCCCTGATTGCGTCTCTACTCTGCTAGAGTGCTTGGGGAATTTCTTGACATTGCTTGTATAGCTAAACTGAACTGTAGTGCAGTCACTCTCGATTGAGAATTATTTGGTATCTGCTTCCGCCATATGAGTCGAGCATCACCAAATCACATGATCTTGATTTTGTATTCTGCGGATCCTTTGGGTGTTCGGTGTAGCCAGTGTTGTAGATATCTGAATAATTTGCAGGGATGTCCAATCAAGCAATCTAGTTGTGACCAGAGCCCCCGTGTCGTCCCCCACTAGGGCGACTCGGGCGGCGCCCAAACCCTAGCCAGTGTTCGGTGTGGCTAGTGGTATAGATATCTGAATAATTTGCATGACATTACAAACTTAGACTGCCAACAGAAAGGATGTCAGCTATAAGCAAATTTTCACATTGAAGATCGATTTTTCCTTGTTTCCACCACATATTCATCTTGCTGAACAATCTGCACCTCTGTTTTCAGATGAGGTCAAGTATTGTTGGTATAGATTGGTCTTCGGAAAACAGATTAGTTCATCTCCTTCAACGTTTCCCAGGTTTTGCTTCTTTTGTATGCATCTAGTTTTGGTGTTGTTCAGAAGACCTTGGCCTTCAGCTACTTGTTGAGAAACTTTTGGAAATGTGATGTCAATCATATTGATGGTACGCCGACAGTGCTGCTTACTGCGGAGGTGTCGACAGCATGTTGAATCATCCTTTGGCAATAGGACGAGTGTGGTTTTCTGTAGCTCAGGCTACATGGTACCTCTTATCTTTGCCATCCATTCCTGCATCGTGATCCGTGCGGACGCATTTGTCTTTTTTATTTCTCTCAAATGACACAACATATAAACTTCAAATTTTGCAGAGCAACAATACGTTCTAACTACAATCTGGGAAAAAACTTTCAGATTTTTTCATGCACTTTAAACACTTAAAATGATATTTTTAGTCAAACAAAATCTCATTTTGTATATTTAAATCAGACCAAAAAGTCTGAAAGGGTTTTCACACATTGATGTTCTAATGTTTGTTCGATCTGCAAAGTTTGAAGTTCATATGTTATTTCATTTTAGAGAAACAAAAAAGAGAAATCTTCTTGTTGTAATTTAGTTGGAGAGTACGGATCCCAAAGTAAGGCTGGAGGGTTGAGGATAAGAGGTTCCACGTAGCCTGAGCAACAAAGGAACTTTGTGCAATAGGAACTAATAAAGCTATAACTTGTTGAGAAACATACTGCACTCTGTACGGGGAGTGTGCATTTCTTGCCTGATGGCTGCTGTGCTCTGCAAGAGTTCTAGTGGAATACTGGCTCGTCATTACTTCTACAACTTAACTGTACTGTATTGCAGTCACTCTCGACCGAGAACTGTCGTTCAACGACTATGCATGTTAAGTTCTTCTATTACTTGAAAATCGGTCACTTTGGATCATATTCAAGACTAAATAATATCAAATGGCATTGTCGTTCAAAGTCCAACAACTCGATAACTCATTCCGCAACTTCTCGCCTTCTTTTAGTATGAGTTCAAAATATTTCTGTTCACAATATTTCTGTTCACTTTATTTCTTACTGAAAGACCAGAGGCAAAAGCTGCATGAAAGTGGAATAGATGATCACGTGATTCTGCAATCTAATTAGAGACACGATAAACACCTCCTGAATGACTTTTTCAACACATATCTCATGCTAACGACTGTTTTTATATAACAAAGACTAGATATCTAGAAGCCCTATATATACGCCCAGCTTAGGATGTCAGAGTGCGAGATGAATTCAGATTTTCTTACCTCTTTAGCTTCAGCATATTTAAGATATTGGAGGAAAACAAAAAGGTCAGGGTAACATGTACTTGGTTCTAACCACTGTGGCATGATTTTTGTGACCAAGCGCGATGTTCAGTGACTGCTCTGTTGTGGGCCTCCCCGTATAGCTCTGCTAACAGTATGATTAGTGGATGAATCAGAACGGTCCGTAGATGAAAGCAAGAAAAGTTTGCTCTAAGTTTGACCATAAACTTCACATTAAAAATGATGGTCCTGTTAATGCACAATGCATATTCATGCTTGTTTATCAATAAGATCTCTGCCGTCAAGTTAGTGAAGCAAACAATGGAACCTACCCGGCCTTTGCTTTATAAGGAGTTTAGCCAATGTATCACGTGGCACACAGTAAATCCACGGCTCCTCCAGGACCACTTCATGGAAGATGCCCCAGATGTGGTAGATGTTCGGAACCGCCATGGTGACCTAGAAATGGAAGAAGATTGTAGTGTGAGCAAAGCCGACAGGTGTCGACCCCTATCAAAAAAGTTCTAAAGTGATTGAAATATTAATTTTTAATAACGATAGAATAAAGGGTACTATAATTTGACGTTGACTCACTTGAAGCACTTCTTGTCACCATCTGCAACACCCCACACCAGCCTTGCGCCACCGTCGGCCGGCTTGCAGCATCAACATGACCGACGCCGGTGCTGCATACAACGCTCGATCTACAACACCGACGCTGTCTTTGCAACTCACTTGACCACCATGCAACGGCACACGACCCCACTTGCAGCCGCCTGTCCGGCACAATCAAGAATAACCTAGTTGCAAATGTAATTGCTCATTCAACTACTCAATCACAAGCTTCTTGCTGTTCAACTAGTCAATCACCTATTTCTTGCTGTTCTTTTAATGTGAGTCCAACCACAATATTTTCCATCACTTTTTTTTTCTTCTGGCAATGGATCATGAACTAACACATGCAAGTAGGATGGTCACATTATTCTAGTCGAGTCACATGATTAGAAAGACATGATCAACACTTTTTAATGGCTTGCTCAACACTTATCTCAAGCTCACAATCTGTCCTTCCCCTCTCCACCCCACCCCAACTTAAAAGAGGTAATAACAAGGATACAAGATGTATATATAGAACTCCTAGGACGCCAGGTCGAGTGTGGTGTGAATTTTGATTTTCTTCCCTCTTTATTCGGCTTTGTATCTGTGATATTGGAAGGAAACAAATACATGTATTCCTCGGTTACTCCCCCTGCCGTACTTGATGTAAGAGTCCATCCGCCCCGCTGCTCCCTTTGTTGAATCTGAGATCATGTCTACGACAGCGGACAACGAGGCAATGACGTCGGGGTTCAAGGCTATGCCCGATATTCATGGTCATGGCGATGAGCGTCCTAGCAGTCGATGAGGTGGTCGTCATCACCTTCGTCACATTTCCTATGGACAAGAAGACCAAAGACAGGTGCTTGCAATTGGAGAGGGAGTCATATTTTGTGTGTGTTAGTTGGCGAAATAGATAAGTGTGATGAATTTCGGTTTTTTCTTGATACGGAGAATTGCCAGGAGGTCCTGAACCCCATGAATAATAGGTCACATAATGCATGTCAATTTGAAAAAAATGATTTTACCAAATTAATCGAAAAATCTTCATTAGCCTCCCTCACACCACAATCCCGATACTGTTTCCGCCGCCGCGTGGGTTGTCGGGAGCTGACTGCCGAGCAAGGCAGGAGAGCCCGTGGAGACACTAGGTTAGATTTTGTCTTGTAAGTTTTTTGTTCTGAAAAGAGAGATGAAAACATAGCAAGAATGAGTCAGTTCCCACATTCCACACATCTTTCAATGATGCATTGGACTTGGAGTGATGGCGCGTATGAACAACAGTAGAATAACATGCATATCAAGTTCTTCTACTACTTGAATGTTGGTTGTTTTGGATAATTCAAGACCAACCTTTTGGCAAATACAATTTAGGTTCAACCATGTTATCATTCAGAAACATCTCGCCATTCTCTTCGAATGTGAATTCACTGCAACATAATACAATATTTTCCCTTCAACATGAACTAAACATGCAAGTCAGAAGGTCACATGATTCTCTAATCTAGTCACATGATTAAAAAGACATGACAAACATTTGTTAAATGTCTCGCCAACACATATATCAAGCTTCGGTCTATCTAAAATATTGGAGGGAAACAAATACATGTATCTTCTCCCACCTAATCCTCTCTGACTGTTGCACTCCGGTTGTGCTAGTCCATCTTCCCCACCTCACCTTTTGTCGAGCTGGAGCTCGAGTCTGCGCCACGAGATGATGTGGCGACGACGTTGCAGTCAAAGCTACATTCATTGTTCAAATGAGTGGACATTCTGCACTTTGGCTTCCGGCATGGAGAACAGAAATATGGCATACAACCGCCAGGTCTGGGAAAGCGTGTTGTGGCACCACACTTAATTCCAATGAAGTTGGTTGTTTTAGATAATTCAAGACAACTTATATAAGTTCTTGATATACTCTTGTACTCTTGGAGTGATGAAACGTGCCGGACAGTTGTCGGCATATCAAGTTCCTTTACTCTTTATAAATTGTTTACTACTGTAAATAATTCAAGACCAATCGGTTTGCAAATGCCATTGCCCTTCTCAGCGAGAGACTCATTTCAACTTGTTGCCATTCTTTTCATGTGAATTGACTTCAACATAACATAGTATTTTTTCCATCAATTTGGGTTTGGCAAGGAATCATAAATGAAACATGCAATTAGGATGGTCACGTGACTCAAAAGACGTGATAAACAGTTCTTGGCTGGCTTGCTCAAGACATATCCCATGCTCACAGTATGTTTATTTATTTCCTAAAAGGAGTATATATAGTCCACTGTCTTAGGGTGTGAAAGTGAATGCCATATGTTTCCATATTTGCTTCTCTCTTTATCCAGCTGCAGTCTATCTAAAATATTGGAGGAAAACAAATATACCTGTATCCTCTCCCGCCTAATCCATCTCCCAATGTTTGTCCTCAGCGGTACAAGTCCATCAGCACCAACACTGCATTTGTCGAGCCAGAGCTCATATCGACGCCACCATTCGTCCTTGCAGTGACAATGGAGTCCAAGGTCACGGTCATGACCATCCTCACCTCGTCCGTGGATGAGGGGAGCACAAAGATAGGCCACGCAAAAGCCTAGTTTGTGGGTAGCATCAGTGGAAGCATCGCGCTTGGTTGATATGCCGACGGAGGCCAGCAACGCCAACGCTGTCTGATTTGGTCCCTCCAGGGGGTTTCCCAAGCTCCGTGTCGCTAGCTGTTCATGCAGTCGGCGTGTGCGAGACGTCAACCATCCTCACCCCATCATCGACTTGCACGATCGTGTGAAAAAAGTCTGTTTCGCTCTGTTTCATTGTTCATTTAATTAGCTTCATTAAATTAACCTATGAGCTCAGTATTGTTTAGCCTGAAGCATGCCGACATGTTCAACAGTGTCGAGTTGTAATGTGCATGTTCAGGTTGCGGATGATTTTCAAAGTCAAACATCTCAATTTATAGTATGTAGGATGGCAAGCACATTGCGAGTACTTTGTTATGTATGTTCCTTCTGCGATCCAAGGCCTGGACTCACATCATGGCCTAATCTCAACTTTCCTATTTTGTTACACCTCATGTCACTTTTGTTCTTCTTTTCTCCTTGGAAAAAGGGTCCCGTCTGTTCCCGGAGCTCTCTAGTTTCGTCCATGGATTGCCTATCCTGCTGCCTAAAAAATGGATTACAATACATCAACAATCATTGTTGATGGAGTATTGGACAAATGACTACCATATTTGGGGTCCTCGTCCCACTGAATTACCAATTTCATAAAAGTGATAAAAACGGCGTTGACTTTCCTGCCATAGTCAGCCCTGACAGGTTGGTCCCGCTTGTCATAAATGTGTTTAAATCGTCTAAAATGGTCGTCAAACTTTTCTGGCAGTTTTGTGCAACAAGATTGATTGAAAATGGTAGTTTTTGGTCATTTTTGAGAATGGTACTTCCAAATGTTTTGTCAAATACTCTTGTCGATGTCTCGTATAGTCAAATCAGTCTGCCACTGTATTCAGAAAAAGTTCAAGTCATGCAACAATTTATGCCTACATTTTTTATACATATGGTATAATCTATTATACATCAAGAACATTTTTTAGGCATGTTTAACATTTTTCAAATACAAAGTAACATAATTAAAATATATGTTATTGATGCTTACTTCTTTGCGTAACTAAAGAAGAGTTTTTTTATAGACGTTTAACATTTCTAAATACATGGATATAAAGTTGCATACTTTTTGTGAACCGCGTAAATATCTGCTAAATGTCACAATTGTTTTGTACGCTACCATTTTTTTTTTGAATTAAGCTAACATATTTCATACAATATCAAATTCAACATTTTTGTATTTTTAATAAATTTTATGTTTTGTTATATATTTATTTGCAATATTTTTGAAATTAAGAACAAAAGAAAGTTGAAACACATAAAAAGGACGAACTAACCTGGAACCTATCTGGGCCCAACCATGTATAGCGACACAAAAGCGATTGCACGATCCGTCTCGCCTTGCTCCGTCTCGCATAAGGCGATACATAGTCATGCCTTGCTTCGTGTGCCACGAGAGCTATATCTCGCTTCACTTGAGTTCGTAGCTTCTCTTGCCTGAACAAATAGATCTCTCGCGTAGCAACTGGGATGGCCCGTTTCTTTTTTGTTTTCATTGTTTCTTCGCCTATTTTCCCCGTTTATTTATTTTCTATCGGTTTTCATTTTTTTTCTCCATTGGATTTTTTATTTCTTATTTGTTTTTTCATGCGTTTTTCTTTCTTTCTTGATTTTCTGTTGTTTTTATTTTTTTATTCATTTTTTCCATTTTTATGTATCATTCGTTTTTCACTGTTTTTTTCTTGCGTGTCCCTGTTTTCTATTCTTTTTGAGGTGGTTTTCTTTCTTTTTTATTGTTATTTTTCATTTGATTGCATTTGCTTCTTTTTCAGTTTTAGGTGGTTTTCTTTGTCTTTTTTGTTCATATGGAAAAAAGTGAACATGTTTTAAAAATGTTAAACATTTATTTAAAAATGCTGATCATTTGCACCAAAAATGTACTATGTACATTAAATAAAAGGAGACAGCATATTTTTTAAACAGTTAATTCTGTATTTATTAAATGTTAAGAAAAAATGTTCTTGATGTATAAAAAAATGTGCATTGTGCACGCAAAAACAATTAGCGCCAATAAAAATGTTTTACACATGATAAACATATTTTTATACATGGTTAAGAAACAGAAGACGAATTTGCATCAACTTTATTTGCCCAATCACAAACTCCAGAATCATGTAGCTGGACGTGTTTATTTCTATTGTTTCTTCTTCAGTTTCAATTGAATTTTATTCCAACCCAAAGTATTTCTATCATAACTAATATGTGAAGCAGAATGCAAATATTTAGCAGATAGAAATATGCCTGACATATCAGGCGGTCAACCCTCTCCAACATCAGCGTAGTCGCGATCCTCCGCAGCGACCAACCAGAAGCAGATACCATCCGGGGAGACACCTACTCTGCGCGAGAGAGGGGATGGAGCCTGGAGGAGCGGTGTGGGAAACTCACCAACATGGCCTTCTTCTTCACCCGCTGCAGCTCCAGCTCCTTGTCTGAAATCACAATCAACATCGAACTACTTCTCGATGTCTGGGCGCCGATGCGGTGTCGGCTGTGGTGAAACCTCGTCCACCATCTGTCGGTGCTCCTTCACCACCACCACACGTGCTGGAAGATCATCATCTGAGTCCTCCATCTCCACGAGGTCACCCCTAAGACGGCTCGGTGCGGACACCGCCTGGAACGAACCGAACTGGAGAGATGCTGCCAGAGTGGATTAGGGTGCCGCCCCCTTGTCAATCCTCGTCTCAGTCGACTGTGTGGGTTTTCTGACCGGTTTGTCCTTTCCACTGTGGTCGCCGGGGTTTCCCTCCATCCCCTGGTCGCCACTACCATCACCACTACCATCTCCACCATCAGTCATATCAACATCAATAGTCCCAGACTTATTATTTTCCTGCTGAACCTCCTCAACCACAATATCGAGATCATAAGACATCCCATCATAAGTCCATGGTACAAAGTCTGGAATATAATCTGCATTCACAACACCGACAAGTAGCCTCGCCACTCCATGCAGTCGTGTAAATGTCATGTCCACCTTCTCTGTTTTGCCTAACAGAGAGCCAAGACTCACAACAATAAGATATTCATTAAGAAGAGTCTCTAGAACTCCTGAGAGTCTGACCCAAACCTTTTCTAGCGGTATCCCCATTGGCTCAGGTTTTTTGCACTCATCAAAATAAAGAATGCACTTACTCCCGGGCACCTTACTGAGTCTACACTTCAGCAAGTGGTTAAGATCCTCCCTCCTAGGGAACTCCACTCTTTAAACCTGATCCTCCAACCTGACGAGAGACCAGTGAAAAGACTTAGACACTAGTCGTCTGCTGCTGACACACCTGTTCCTTTGTCAATGTCCCCTGAGTAACACTGACCAGACCAAACTTCAAACTATCCACCGCAGGAGTCACCGAAGAAATCGTGGGTGGAGTCTCAAAGAACATAAGCTTGGTATTACAGACCCGTAGATGTTCACCATAGGTGTAGGGACCAAAAGCAACGGACAGTCGTCAGATGAGTGTCCCGACTTCAGACATATATCACAAAGTACCGCCGTGTAGTCAATCACAAAGTGGCCTGGCACACCACAACGGTAACAGGTCATCTCTTCTTTCTTACATGCCGCTTTGTTAGCATGCGTCGCATCCGGTTTATCACTTCCTTTATCATGCTGACCATCTTTGTCATCTGCAGGTGTGGAAGATGTAAAGATAACCCCAGCCAGCGCTTTAACCACTACTGCCGCCGCCTTGGGCAACGCTGCGGACGATATACCCAGGGATGAACTTCCCTTGTAGTTGCCTGCCCGTACCAGCCAAGTCATGTTGCTAGGCCAAATACCCAGCACACCTGTTAGCCTCGACCACATCCAACCTATCTTGGCCAAAAAGAGTATTCAAAGGATCGATCCTGGCCGCTCGGATCCCAACCGGATCGGCCGCCGCCGCCGCCGGCGGCAGCTCCGCCACCTGTTTCCCCTTCTTTCTTCGTCGTTGTACCTTCATCCAAGATCCGATGAAATCACTAAGCGTCAAGGATGGAAGACTGACCTTTGGGGGAGGCCCTTTTGAATTAAATATGCCCTAGAGGCAATAATAAAGTTGTTATTTTATATTTCGTTATTCATGATAAATGTTTATTATTCATGCTAGACTTGTATTAACCAGAAACTTGATACATGTGTGGATACATAGACAAAGCAACATGTTTCTCGTATGCCTCTACTAGACTAGCTTGTTGATCAAAAGATGGTTAAGTTTCCTAGCCATGGACATGAGTTGTCATTTGATAACGGGATCACATCATTAGTAGAATGATGTGATGGACAAGACCCATCTATTAGCTTAGCATAATGATCATTCAGTTTTATTGCTACCGCTTTCTTCGTGTCAAACATATATTCCTCCGACTATGAGATTATGCAACTCCCGGACACCGGAGGAATGCCTAGTGTGCTATCAAACGTCACAACGTAACTGGGTGATTGTAAAGATGCTCTATAGGTATCTCCGAAGGTGTTTGTTGGGTTGGCATAGATCGAGATTAGGATTTGTCACATGAAGTATCGGAGAGGTATCTTTGGGCCCTCTTGGTAATGCACATCATATGAAACCTTGCAAGCAATGTGACTAATGAGTTAGTTGCAGGATGACGCACTATGGAACGAGTAAAGTGACTTGCCGGTAACGAGATTGAACTAGGTATGAAGATACCGACGATCGAATCTGGGGCAAGTAACATACCGATGACAAAGGGAATAACTATATTGACATTGCGGTTCGACCGATAAAGATCTTCGTAGAATATGTGGTGACCAATATGATCATCCAGGTTCCGCTATTGATTATTGACCGCATAGGTGTCTCGGTCATGCCTACATAGTTCTCGAACCTGTAGGGTCCGCACGCTTAACGTGCGATGTCGATTGCTATTATACGAGTTATGTGTTTTGGTGACCGAAGGTTGTTCAGAGTCCTGGATGAGATCACGGACATGACGGGGAGTCACGAAATGGTCGAGAGGTAAAGATTGATATATTGGAAGGTTGTATACGGACACCAGAATGGTTCCGTAGAAGTTCGGGGATTTTTCGGAGTACCGGGAGGTTACCGAAACCCCCCGGGAAAAGTTAATGGGCCTCATAGGCCATAGTGGAGAGGAGAGGGCAGCCACAGGAGGTGCACCCCCCTTGCCAATCCGAATTGGACAAGGGGTGAGGGTGCGGCCCCCCTTTCCTTCTCCCTCTCCACCTCTTTCCCCTTTCCCTCTCCTACTCCCTCTACCTTTCCCCCTTTGCTACTCCGAAAAGAAGGAAAAAGGGGGAGCGAATCCTACTAGGAGTGGAGTCCTAGTAGGACTCCCCCACCATGGCGTGTGATACTCTCCAAAGTATCTATAATTTTTGATTATTCCATGCTATTATATTATCCATCTTGGATGTTTTATATGCATTTATATGCTATTTTATATGATTTTTGGGACTAACCTATTAACCTAGAGCCCAGTGCCACTTTCTGTTTTTCCTTGTTATTTAGTTTTACAAAAAAGAAATACCAAACGGAGTCCAATTGACATGCCAATTTTGGTGGATTTTTTTATGGACCAGAAGAAGCCCCCGAAGCAAAAGAGTTGGGCCGGAAGAGTCCCGAGTCATCCACGAGGGTGGAGGGTGCACCCTACCCCCTGGTAGCATGCCCCTACCTTGTGGCTGACTCAGAGACCCCCCCCCCCTGATGTGAAACCGACGCCGAAAATTCCTATAAATACAGAAACCCCCGAAAAGAAACCTAGATCGAGAGTTCTGCCGCCACAAGCCTCTATAGCCACGAAAAACCAATCAGGGCCCTGTTCCGGCACCCTGCCGGAGGGGGGATCGGTCACCGGTTGCCATCTTCATCATCCCAGCGATCTCCATGACGAGGAGGGAGTAGTTCACCCTCGGGGCTGAGGATACGTACCAGTAGCTATGTGTTTGATCTCTCTCTCTCTCTCATGTTCTTAATTTGGCACGATCTTGATGTACCGCGAGCTTTGCTACTATAGTTGGATCTTATGATGTTTCTCCCCCTCTTGTAATGTATTGAGTTTCCCTTTGAAGTTATCTTATCGGATTGAGTCTTTAAGGATTTGAGAATACTTGATGTATGTCTTTGATGTCTACTACACAAACTTCTTCTTGTAGACGTTGTTGGGCCCGCAAGTGCACAGGTTTGTAGGACAGTAGCAAATTTCCCTCAAGTGGATGACCTTAGGTTTATCAATCCGTAGGAGGTGTAGGATGAAGATGGTCTCTCTCAAACAACCCTGCAACCAAATAACAAAGAGTCTCGTGTGTCCCCAACACACCCAATACAATGGTAAATTGTATAGGTGCACTAGTTCGGTGAAGAGATGAAGATACAAGTGCAAAATAGATAGTAGATAAAGGTATTTGTAATCTTAAATTGTAAAAACAGCAAGGTAAAAAGTGGTAAAAGTGAGCGTAAACGGTATTGCAATGGTAGGAAACAAGGCCTAGGGTTCATACTTTCACTAGTGCAAGTTCTCTGAACAATAATAACATAGATAGATCATATAACAATCCCTCAACATGCAACAAAGAGTCACTCCAAAGACACTAATAGCGGAGAACAAACGAAGAGATTATGGTAGGGTACGAAACCACCTCAAAGTTATTCTTTCGGATCAATCTATTCAAGAGTTCGTACTAATAACACCTTAAGACACAAATCAACCAAAACCCTAATGTCACCTAGATACTCCATTGTCACCTCAAGTATCCATGGGCATGATTATGCGATATGCATCACACAATCTCAGATTCATCTATTCAACCAACACAAAGTACTTCAAAGAGTGTCCCAAAGTTTCTACCGGAGAGTCAAGAACGTGTGCCAACCCCTATGCATAGGTTCATGGGCAGAACCCGCAAGTTGGTCACCAAAACATACATCAAGAGGCACATGATATCCCATTGTCACCACAGATAAACACGGCAAGACATACATCAAGTGTTCTCATAAAAGACACAATCCGATAAGATAACTTCAAAGGGGAAAACTCAATTCATCACAAGAGAGTAGAGGGGGAGAAACATCATAAGATCCAACTACAATAGCAAAGCTCGGGATACATCAAGATCGTGCCATAGAAGGAACATGAGAGAGAACACGAGAGAGAGAGAGATCAAACACATAGCTACTGGTACATACCCTCAGCCTCGAGGGTGAACTACTCCCTCCTCGTCATGGAGAGCGCCGGGATGATGAAGATGGCCACCGGTGATGGACCCCCCCCCTCCGGCAGGGTGCCGGGAAGGTGCTCGAGGGGTCCACGAGACAGGGGGCGCGCCCAGTAGGGGGGCTATCTCCTGGGCTCCTCGAGTATCTTCTGACTTGATCTCCAAGCCTCCAGGATGATATTCTTCCAAAAAATCACGATGCCGAAGGTTTCATTCTGTTTGGACTCCATTTGATATTCCTTTTCTTCGAAATACTAAAACAGGCAATAAAACAGCAATATGGGCTGGGCCTCCGGTTAATAGGTTAGTCCCAAAAGTAATATAAAAGTGTATAATAAAGCCCATAGTCATTCAAAACAGGTAATATAATAGCATGGAACAATCAAAAATTATAGATATGTTGGAGACGTATCAAGCATCCCCAAGCTTAATTCCTGCTCGTCCTTGAGTAGGTGAATGATAAAAACAGAATTTTTGATGTGTAATGCTACCTAGATTGATTATCAATGTAATTTTCTTTAATGTGGCATGAATGTTCAGATCCAAATGATTCAAGATAAAATCTTATAAAACATAAAAATAATAATGCTTCAAAGCATACTAACAAATAATCATGTCCTATCAAAATAACATAGACAAAGAAAGCTTATCCCTACAAAATCATATAGTTAGGCCATGCTTCATCTCCATTACACAAAATACTCCCATCATGTACAACCCCGATGACGAGCCGAGCAATTGGTTCATACTTTTTAATGCACTTCAGCTTTTCAACTCTTACGCAATACATGAGCGCAAGCCATGGACATAACACTATGATGGTCTAATATGGTGGTTGTGAGGACAAAAAGTGGGAGAAGATAGTCTCACATCAACTAGGCGTATCAACAGGCTATGGAGATGCCCATCAATAGATATCAATGTGAGTGAGTAGGGATTGCCATGCAACGGATGCACTAGAGCTATAAATGTATGAAAGCTCATCAAAAGAAACTAAGTGGGTGTGCATCCAACTTGCTTGCTCACGAAGACCTAGGGCACTTTGAGGAAGCCCATCATTGGAATATACAAGCCAAGTTCTATAATGAAATATTCCCACTAGTATATGAAAGTGACAACATACGAGACTCTCTATCATGAAGATCATGGTGCTACTTTAAAGCACAAGTGTGGAAAAAGAGATAGTAGCAATTGTCCCTTCTCTCTTTTTCTCTCATTTTATTTTTTTTCTTTTCCTTTTTTTCTTTTTTCTCTTTTTTTTCTTTTCCTTTTTTCTCTTTTTTTTTCTTTGTGGGCTTCTTTGGCCTCTTTTATTTTTATAAAGTCCGAAGTCCCATCCCGACTTGTGGGGGATAGTCTTCATCATGCTTTCCTCACTGGGACAATGCTCTAATAATGAAGATCATCAAACTTTTATGGATTTACAACTCAAGAATTACAACTCAAAGCTAGAATAAAATATGACTCTATATGAATGCCTCCGGCGGTGTACCCGGATATGCAATGAATCAAGAGTGATATGTATGAAAATTATGAAGGTGGCCTTGCCACAAATACAATGTCAACTACATGATCATGCAAAGAGCAATATGATAATGATGAAACGTGTCATAATAAACGGAATGGTGGAAAGTTGCATATGGCAATATATCTCGGAATGGCTATGGAAATGACATAATAGGTAGGTATGGTGGCCATTTTGAGGAAGGTAAATAATGGGTTCATGATACCGGCGGAAGTTGCGCGGTATAAGAGAGGCTAGCAAAGTGGAAGGATGAGTGTGCGTATATCCATGGACTCACATTAGTCATAAAGAACTCATATACTTATTGCAAAAGTCTACTTAGCCCTCGAAGCAAAGTACTACTACGCATGCCCCATGAGGGATAGATTGGTAGGAAAAGACCATCGCTCGTCCCCGACTGCTACTCATAAGGAAGACAATCAAAAGAGCACCTCATGCAACAAATTTGTCACACAACTTTTACCATACGTGCATGCTAAGGGACTTGCCAACTTCAACAAAAGTATTTCCCAATTTCATAATTACCCACTAGCATGACTCTAACATTACTACCTTTATATCCCAAAACAATTATCAAGCAACATATTGACCATAGCATCCAATTCACTTCCTATGATAGTTTTCATTCAAATTACCATGCTGTTTAAGACTCTCAAAATAATATAAGTGAAGCATGAGAGTCTAGCAATTTCTTCAAAATATAACCACCGCCGTGCTCTAAAAGATATAAGTGAAACACTAGAACAAACGACAAACTACTCCGAAAGATATAAGTGAAGTTCAATGAGTAGTCAAATAATTGTGCACTATGTGAAGACTCTCTAACATTTAAGAATTTCAGATCTTGGTATTGTACTCAAGAAGCAAGCAAAAAAAATGACATTGCAAGAATAGCACAACTCATGTGAATAAGCAAAAACTTAGGTTCAACCGATACTAACTGATAGTTGTCGAAGAAGAAAGGTGGGATGCCTACCGGGGCATCCCCAAGCTTAGATGCTTGAGACTTCTTGAAATTTTATCTTGGGGTGACTTGGGCATCCCCAAGCTTGAGCTTTTGTGTCTCCTTAATTCCTTTCATATCATGGTTTTTCTATTTCTTATAAAAAGCTTCATTCACAACAAACTCAACAAGAACTCGTGAGATAGGTTAGTATAAACTAATGCAAAACCTTATCATTTTATACTGTAACATATTACTAACATTATTATTCAACACTTAATACTAAATGTCTCTGCATATTTAATACTTCTATCCTCAAAGAGAATCATTAAACAAGCAAACATATGCAAACAATGCAACCATAACAGCAATCTGTCAAAACAGTACAGTCTGTAAAGAATGTAGGATTATCAATACTTCCCTGACTCCAAAAATTATGAACAAAAATTACCACTGTAATGAATTTATTAGATCTGAATATGCAAAAATATTCAACATTATACCATTCTCTGACTTTTCTAGGGAATTTTTGCAACAGCGGTAAACTTTCTGTTTTCAAACAGCAACATGTATACTTCGCAAAATAAGCATGGTAAAGGCTATCCTTGACTTTTTATTGAAATTAAAGATGCAAAACATTAATCTAAATAACATCAAGCAAATACTAACAGGAGAAAATGACGCTCCAAGCAAAACACATATCATGTGTCGAATAAAAATATAGCTCCAAGTAAAGTTACCGATGAACGAAGACGAAAGAGGGGATGCCTTCGGGGGCATCCCCAAGCTTAGTTGCTTGGTTGTCCTTGAATATTACCACTAGTAGAAAAGAGGGCTTTGGTCCACCCCGGGTTAGCCCATTAGTCCTGGTTCAGTCTAGAACCGGGACTAATGGGGGCATTAGTCCCGGTTCGTGCGCCCAGGGGCCACGTGGGCCATTTGTCCCGGTTCGTCTGGACCTTTTAGTCCCGGTTGGTGCCACGAACCGGGACTAAAGGGTGCGATGCCCATTAGTCCCGGTTCGTGGCACCAACCGGGACTAAAGGGTTAGACCTTTAGTCCCGGTTCGTGCCACCAACCGGTACTAATGGGGTTTGAGGTATTAGTACCGGTTCATGGCACGAACCGGTACTAAAGGTCCCATTTTCAAACTCTACCCCCTGGATCGCCTTTTCAGTTTTAAAAAAAATAAAAGAAAATGATGAAAATGTCAAAAAAATAAAAGAAAATAAGTTTCCCATGTGATATGTGGCCTAGTTGTTGGGAAAATTTGCAAATATGAATTTCGACTTTATTTGCAAAATATCTCGAGAATTTGTAAAAATGGGCATAACTTTTGCATACTAACTCGGATGAAAAAGTTTTTTATATGAAAAATCAACTACTCGAAAAGTTACATCCAAATTTAACCGGGAAATCCCCGTTAAACATTTTCAAAATCCTCAAAAACCTAACAGAAAAAATGTTACGGGCCTTTTTAGATCTAGAGTGGAAAAAGCGAAAAAAATTCAAACTGTGGTGGTCAAACTAATTATTCTACACTATTTGTGTTACTAAATAATTATTTCAGTTATTTTGAATTTCGGTCAAATCTGGTCAAACTGTGGTCAAACAATGGTCAAATTGTGGTCAAACAATGGTCAAACTAATTATTCAAGAAATATTAGTGTTACTAAATAATTATTATTTTTTAAAACAATCGTTTCAAACTCAAACAGTGAAATGTGTCACTTCATGCTCAAGCAAAATTCCTGAAGGTTACTAGGATTGACATCTTACTATTGTCAGGAAAACAACAAGTGCAGACTTGGAAACGAGGGAGAATAGAACCCAGAAGTTAAGCGTGCTCAGGCTGGGGGAGTGGGAGGATGGGTGACCTTTCAGGAAGTTAGATGATTTGGAATGATTGGGGGTGATTAGAGATTAGAGGATAAATTGAGCAGTGATGAGGGGTGGTGATTAGAGATTAGAGGTTAAAATAATTCAGAAATTTAAAAATAAAAAAAAATTCAAAAAAAAATCGTAAAATTTCCTTTAGTCCCGGTTGATGTTACCAACCGGGACTAAAGGTGGAGCTCCACGTGGCCGCGGCCTTTAGTCCCGCTTCGTTTAAGAACCGGGACTAAAGGGGAGAGGCATTAGTAACGACCCTTTAGTCCCGATTCAAAAACCGGGACTAAAGGGCCTTAAACCGGGACACAAGCCCCTTTATCTACTAGTGTACCTTGGGGTGCCTTGGGTATCCCCAAGCTTAGGTTCTTGCCACTCCTTATTCCATAGTCCATCGAATCTTTTACCCAAAACTTGAAAACTTCAACCACACAAAACTCAAAACAAAACTCGTAAGCTCCGTTAGTATAAGAAAATAAAACCACCACTTAGGTACTGTAATGAACCCAATCCTGAAACTGAGTGCTTCTACTGCAAAGGGACTGGTCACTGGAAGCGGAACTGCCCCAAGTATTTGGCGGATAAGAAGGATGGCAAGGTGAACAAAGGTATATTTGATATACATGTTATTGATTTTTACCTTACTAATTCTCGTAGTAATGCCTGGGTATTTGATACCGGTACGGTTGCTCATATTTGTAACTTGAAGCAGGGACTACAGTTAAACGAAGATTGGCTAAGCACGAGGTGACAATGCACGTCAGAAATGGTTCCAAGGTTAATGTGATCGTCGTCGGCACACTACCTCTACATCTAGCTTCGGGATTAGTTTTAGACCTGAATAATTGTTATTTGGTGCCAGTGTTGAGCATGAACATTATATCTGGATCTTGTTTAGTGCGAGACGGTTATCCATTTAAATCAGAGAATAATGATTGTTCGATTAATATGAGTAATATCTTTATGGTCATGCACCCTTGAAGAGTGGTCTATTTCTATTGAATCTTGATCGTGATGATACACATATTCATAGTATTGATGCCAAAAGATGCAAAGTTGTTAATGATAGTGCAACTTATTTGTGGCCCTTCCGTTTGAGTCATATCGATGAAAATCACCTGAAGAAACTCCATAAAGATGGACTTTTGCAATCACTTGATTATGAATCATTTGATACTTGCGAACCGTGCCTTATGGGAAAGATGACTAAAACTCCGTTCTCTGGAAAAATGGAACGAACTACTAACTTATTGAAAATAATACATATCGATGTGTGCGGCCCAATGAGTGTTGATGTTCGTGGCGGGTATCGTTATTTTCTGACTTTCACAGATGATTTGAGCAGATATGGGTATATCTACTTAATGAAACACAAGTCTGAAACATTTGAAAAGTTCAAAGAATTTCAGAGTGAAGTGGAGAATCATCGTAACAAGAAAATAAAGTTTCTACGATCTGATCGTGGAGGAGAATATTTGAGTTACGAGTTTGGCTTTCATTTAAAACAATGTGGAATAGTTTCACAGCTCACGCCACCTGGAACACCACAACGTAATGGTGTGTCCGAAGGTTGTAACCTCACTTTATTGGATATGGTGCGATCTATGATGTCTCTTACCGGTTTACCACTATCATTTCGGGGTTATACATTAGAGAAAGATGCATTCACTTTAAATGGGGCACCATCAAAATCCGTTGAGATGACAACGTAGATGTTGTTGATACTCGGCTAGCAGGTGGTACTGCTCCAGCATGCAACTCATGTGAATGGCCATCACTATGACCAAGCCTACTATCAAAGATGATGTCATCTATCCATCTCATCAACAGTTGTGAAGACGGTTTCTAATCCCGAGACCAAGAAATTTAAGCATTTCACAAAGGCGCGAGAAGCACCCAGGAAGGACATTTTGAGCGAGCATTTGGAGTTCTACACGCTAGGTCTGAAATTGGTCATGGTCTTTCTCATTTCTACAACAAGGATCTCTTTGCAAATATCATGACATGTTATGTGTTCCTACACAACATCATATCATCATTGAGGATGAGAGGGATATTTCAAGCCCTATTGACCATGAAAATGTTGGCTCAATTATCAGGCCTAGCAGGCACAGAAACCGCATTCAAGCATTTCTTATGGTGTACAAGAAAATTGAAGACATGACCTCCCATGATCAGCCATGTGAGCATCTCATTAAGCATCATTGACAGCTAGGTAGGAGATAGTGTGTTTATATTCTTTCAATTTCATTTACTCTTACATGGAAATTTATTTTCACTGGATTTTTAGTCTTATTTTTATTATTTCTAAATTTCGATTGTTTTTTGTACTTATATTAATGGTTTTTAATAATGTTTTCTGAATTATTCAATTATTTCATCTAAATGGGAGTATAGACTAGAAACAAGAAAACTAAATAAATAAATGGAACCCACATTATGACGATTCTGTGTTTGCGTGCCGCCTCCAAAAAATTATGGTGGCTATGAATATGGCGACCCTGCTAGAGTTACTAGTGCTGTGACCCCCCGCATGCCAATGATAATGTATTTTTCGCATGCCACAGGTAACCACTTTTTTAGTAGTGCAAATCAGTAGCATTCTCGGGTCTACAACTGCACACGGTGACACAAGAGACCCGGCGGCAGGGCAGAGACAGCACGACAACACCACCACCATCATCGCAACATTGTAGGGCTTATGGCCATACACGGCAGTATAGGACACCTAACGGCACGGAGCCAGGAGAATAACTATGGGGGAAGAATGCACAAGTAGACGACGTCATGTCAATGATGAGCTAGGGCGGTCAACTATGTCAACGTCTTGGTGGTGGAGGTGGGGCGGCTGTGCTGGCGTGGCCCGTACGATTTGGGGGTCGGCGGCTTCCGACGGTGACTTCTCATCAAGGTGACGACCCATGATGCATGGTGTCATGCTGACCAAGGCAAAACGGGATGCGACGGTGTAGATTCATGTGACATAGGGGGACTCTCAATGGCTGGAGGGAGGAGGATGGGAGGGAGATGAGCGGTAGCTAGGCGGTCCAAGTGGCGGGGAAGATTTGGTTGAGAGGTGCTCAACAGTGATACAGAAGGGAGCGGAGTGTTTAGGTCAGGGACGATGGTCGAGCGGTTATAATGCCCCTTGAGGTCACTATTGAAAAGCTAGCAAGGTGGCCGCTTAAATGGTGTCACTGCTCATTGGCTGAATTTGGCAACCGATTTGTGATGGTGATCTAACAGTGATATGGCCTCCGGAGCAAGGGTAAACCACAATCATTGGCCAGTCATCTAGTGGCCCATCAGTGTTGACTAACCAACATAGCCATCCATGTGTCATTGCTTATCAGTCGTTGTTGTCTCTTCAGTGCTATTGTCATCACTGACAAGTGGTCACAAACCATTTAGTGCTGATGTGTCGAACGTAACATTATTTGTAGTAGTGATCCTTCTCAACGGTCAAAAGTACATCTAGACAGTTCTTCGCCAAGTGCACGATGTGATGTCGCGTACGTCTCATTGGTATGCCAAAATAGACAAGAAACCGTTAAGCACGGGTAAGTACTTTTATAAACAAAGAACAAATGAGGATTAAAGCATGTGCAAATTGTGAAACAAATAAAAAAATACTCTTTTAGTTTTCATAACTTGGTATCACATTAAACTATATGATACATGGCGTGTGGTTGCGGAGTCATTCGCAATATATTTCAATAAGATTTGGTTTATATAACACAAATAAGTGAAAAATAATATATAAACTAAAACTAAAATTAATACTATATGTTGTATTTGATCATTGTATATTTGAAGAACATAATGAAAGATGCTTCCCATGCATGTTGTGGTGGCCTCTTGATAAGGTGACATTGTGGTGAGATAAGATGCGTACGTGTTGAGATCAATAGAGTAGTGGGGATCGAGTAATAATGAAAAACTGTTTTCCATGCATGTTGAGATGGCCGCTTGATAAGGTGACATTGTGGTGAGATAAGATGCGTACGTGTTGAGATCAATAGAGTAGTGGGGATCGAGTAATAATGAAAAACTGTTTTCCATGCATGTTGAGGTGGTCCTTTCATGATGTGGCATGTGTGGCGAGGTGACCTCTCAGCATGTTAAAATAAATAGGGGTAATGGTGATCAACTAGAATACTACTAAATATATACAATTGGATATAGTATTAATTGTTGGTTCAGTTAGCTAGCTGTTTTGATATGAATGCAAACAAGAGGGAATAGTTAGCTGTTGGTATTGGAACTTGGAAATGATTTTTTGTTTCATGTGTCAGGAATTTGGAAATGACTTCATGTGATACTAATGGATGACGGTTAGAGCAACACGTTACTTGTGTGATAATGAAAAGGACCTGCTGAAGGCGGAAATTGCTTTTGCAGGCCGAGCTACATGGAGGCCTCCAAATGCAAAACTCAAATTTCTTGAAAATTCGTATTTTTACATCTCGAAAAATTCAGAAAAAAAATACAGAGGTAGATGAAGGCATATTACACAAGTGTGTAAATTTTCAGGGCAAAATATATTGAAATGAGGGCTGTGTAAAAAAGACAAATCTAAGGCTTTTTAACACATGATACTATTCATCCAACTAGACCGTGAATTTGTCTTTTTTTGTACAGGTCGCATTTCAACATATTTCATCCTGAAATTTTACACACATATGCCTCACATCATTGCTTACTTGTACAAAAAAATTCAGATTTTTTTCAAATAAATTTTTTCAAATTTTAAAATTTTCAAAATATAGGCCTCCATGGAGGCCGAGAGCCAAAACGCCATTCTCCTGCTGAAGGGCCCTATTTAAGGCTTCATATGCAGTGGAGAGTATAACTATGTTGTAAGAGCTTTCCTCCGGATGATCGAATTCCGAATCATGTTTCTGTTACTTAACTTTGTTATGCCCTTGAGGTTTGTACATTGAGATATTGGAGGAACTACCACACATTTGCAAAGCAGCCATGGCTACTAAGATCATGCTTTTGCTTCTATCCCTGCTCCTGTCCTTGTGAGAGTCCACCACCCCTTACCAAGTGTTAGATTTCAACATGGCGACCCAGAGTATCGAGCGGGCGCTGGCTACTCGCCATCCGGCGGTTCCTCAGGCGAAATGGATACTCGTCCACATGGAAGCTGAATCAGTCTCTCGTCTCCTTGACGCCTGCACTCATGGATGGGCTCAAGGCTTGCCGCATCCTAGACACGATGGTCAAAGCTGTTGCTACCTTGGGTGAGGAGGTCTACTGTGGGCCTAGTCCCGACGCCGAATACTTTCTGACGATGGCAACACACGACCATGACGACAAACGAAGTTGACTGACAAACTATCCACAAGCAGTGTAAAGCTAGCCTCAACTAGCTAATGGATCTTTCCGTGGATGTGTACTAGCACTAGTACTTCTAGCCGGAGCAGTCACACAGTACGTAGGCAACCTAGTAATCGATGGATGCTTCGATCTACTGGACAAAAGCAACGCAGGCGAACCTGGCCGTATGCTTGCTGGTTATTTTATTGCTTTCAGCTCACGGTGCTACTCCCTCCGTTCCATAATGTAGTGCCTATAGATTTTTACAAAAATCAAATATTACAAACTTTGATCATGTTTATAGAGAAAAGTAGGTACATCTAGAATACCAAATGCACATCATAGGATACATCGTGAGTTATATTTTCATAATGTACATGTTTGTTATTGTAGATGTAGACAGATTTCTCTATACACTTGGTCAAAATTGATAAAGTTTGACTTTAACAAAAATCTATAGGCACTACATTGTGGAATGGAGGGAGTACAAGTTATAGGGTGCACCCAAATATATAGCAAAAGCTAGCAGTCTAAGCAATACTAGTCGGAGACTAATTTAGTCCTACACGGATACATGCATGAACAGGAAACCTATATAAAAGCAGTACCAAATCGAATAGTTTGGATGGATGGACACAATCGATCCTCATGTACAAAATCATGAACAGTCATGTGGATTTTGTACATGAACAGTCATTTACTATAAATAATTCCGCATTTTGTGCCTCAACTTTCTCTAATATTTCATTCCTAATCTTTAAAGGGAGCTGAAAACTTGACAAAAATTCTAGCAGAAAAAGAAGAGAGCTCAGTTAAAGTAAGTCAATATGGATTTTTCACATCTTTCATGATGCAATGAATCTGGATGGCTGTCTGTTTTGTACTTGGTAGTCAATTGATGTTAGTATGAATGAGGTGGCCTTTGTTCGGGCTACTGCTTCTGATTCGCAGGTTCTAGCAGTTTCACCAGTGGAATCATAAACAAAGAGCAAGCTTCCGAACTTGATTCCTCTAGAATCGATTCTGCAAATGAACTGTGAGTGAGCCGAAAGTAGAAAACATCAGAATCGCTCATTCCAGAGCTTGGGAAGCCTATTTTCGAATCTACCCAAAAGAAAAATGCACTACAGGAAGTTTGGTAACTTCACATCATTCAACATTAGGCTGCTTGAAAATGCGTTTGTCGTTCCACCACTCTCTCATCTAGTAACTTTCACCATACATGCAAGTAGAATGGTCACATGCTAAAAACGTTTTGATAAACAATTACTGAATGAAAATCACATTCTCACAGTATATGAGTTTCATAAGACAAGGTTCGGGGGTGAAGACAACACCCTGACCCCCCCCCCCTCTCCCGACTCCGCCTCGCGCCGCCTCCCCAGGCGGCGGCCGGGGCGGCTCCTCCGCGCCTTCTCCTCGCCCCCACCCCTCCGTCCTCCCTCCCCCGCCGCCGCCGGACGGCGCCCCTGGATCTGGCCGGGTGGCTCGGCGGCGGCGGGCCTTCTTTTCCCCCGCGCGCAGCGCCCTTCCCGGGGCAGGGCTCGGCGGCGGGTGCAGCTCGGCTGGCGGTGGTCCGGCGTCCTGTTGGCGGGGGCCGGCGGCTGGCGTGGTGGTGGCGCTGCCTCTTGGCGGCGGGGTGGCCTGGTGGCGCTGGTGGCCGGCGGCGCGCCCCCGGCCCAGATCTGGGCCCTTAGGGCCCCATATGGGTCCTAGCGGGCCGGCGCCGGCGTGGCCTTGCTGTCCGCGGGTCGGTGTGGAGGAGGAGCGGCTCGGATGTGGGCGGCGGCGCCGATGGCGTGCCGGCAGCAGCGCGAGGGCGGGAGCTTTACGGGCCCACGAGGGCTCGGCCGGGCCTGTGGGCCTACGGGCCTGGTGTGCTCCTGCTATTGCGTCCGGACGGCTACCGTCGCTGACGGTGGAGGTGGGGCCCTCCCGCGTGCCGACGGTGCTGCTGCCCTAGTCCCGGCTCTGACTCTTCGCCATGTTGTCCTCACTTCGCGGTGTCGCGGTGAGACGGCGTGGGGGCCTCTTGACCGGGTTGGCGCTGGGTGGTGGTTGGTTTGGTGCCTGGCTCCGGAGCGCCCGAGGTGCGGGTTGGGATCGGGGGAAACCCCTGTCGGCTTGGCCGACACCGGCGCGGTGGCGCCTGTGGGTGCCACCTGACCTTCCGGGAGGGCGTCGGGGGCTACCCTTCCTCTCGCCTCGTCGTGTACCGGGGGAAACCCTTGGCAGCAGCGTCGTCATCGTCGCGATCCTTCTTGGAGGTGTTGATAGGTGCCGGCGCTTCGGAGTCTTGGAGCCTAGTGGAAGATCCCGGTGGGCGCAGCGTTCGCGAGGCTTCTTCGTTTTCGTTGATCCGCCGTTGTCGGCATTTGTTTCTTTTGCTCTTTCTCTGTCGTTTCTTTTGGGCGTGACTGTGCTGCTTCCGCCCCAGCACCTATCCTTGTATGGCTTGGTTGGTTGCTTTGTATACAAAGCGGGGGGAAACCCTTTTTCGGTATGAGTTTCATAAAAAGAGCTAATAAAGATGAGAGATATGTAAGCCTTGGGATGTGAAGGTGAGTGTGATTTGAATTCAGAGTTGTTTGTGTGTTTAGCTTCTGTTCATCTAAAATATTGGAGGAAAACAAAAAATGTGAGAGTCAAAGGGGTGAAGGAAAAATGAGTTGATAGCCACCCGCAATGTCTTCTTTTGGTTTGCCCATTATCAAAAGTCTGCCTCCCGTTCAGCAGGAGCTATACTCGTAGCATTATAATTGGGAGCCGCGGAAACCTTTGGTAGCCTCGATGATGTAGGAGTTGTCGATGATGAGTTGGACATGAAGAGAGAAGGGATAAAGCAGCAATTGAAGATGAGTTGTTTCTACTCTAGTTTTCAGTCCAACGTTTGACAGCTGTAGCTATGGTAGGATACACATGTTGCCAAAATTCGAACTCCGTGTCACACTGACGGATGTGGACGACAGTGTGACTATTGAAACTGACAAAACTGATTTTGATACAGTGTTAGGCAAGGAAAAGGAGAAGGCGTACGTGGGAGATGACTTGATTGGCTGAGTTGGTGCTAGCGAGTGGTCAGCGTGTGCACATACATGTGGTGGGTGTTGTTATAAGCCCATAAACGAGCTTGATCTACTAGTTATGAAGAAGAAAATTTTTGTTGTGTCTCTTCCTCCCTTTATTTCCTGTTGTTCTTGTTCACGGCTGTATTTTTTATTTTTTTTGGCAGAAAGCCACAGTTTATAACACTCTGATCGTTAATTTACAAATTCATTGTTAAGCATTATTATAAGGGCATTTTTATATCCAGGATTTCTTGAAACTGTGAACATGTTGTAAGATTTAAAACTAACAAATGGATACAGATTTTATGCAACCTGGGTTCATGTGTTTTTTCCAGTTAAAAAAATCATGTAACAAATGGAGCAACTCTTGCACTTCTTTCAAAGTCGACGGATGATACATGCAACTATAGCTAACACAACATGCAACTATTTTCTTGGTCACCCAGCAACTCCTATCGATATGCGACGATCACCCAGGAAGAACTACATGGGCCACCACTGGCGGAGCTAATCCTATAGATTTTGAGGTAGGATCGTAAGCTAGGCATCTTGGAACAATGATAACAGATACACATGATTTTACCTAGGCTTGGGCTCTCCGAGGAGATAATATCCTATGTCATGCTTGAGTTTTATTGTGTTGGGGTGTAGTATAGAGTACACGTATGTAGCAAGAGATTGTAATGTTTGATCTACGAGCCTGGCCTCTTGGTTTATATAGGTACCGGGGGCTCATAGAGTTACAACATCCTAGTATGTTACCTATGCGCGGGGGCCCGGGGGGGGGGGGGGGGGGGGGGGGGGGGGGGGGAGGGGCTCCATGGTTCCACCGTCTTGAGTATACGTCAAGTCATCTGAATCTTCCTTGTAATACTCATGGGCCGTCCAAAAGAGCCCGGGACTGTAAGACTCGATAGATGGAAGCGTTCCTACTCCCTCGTAAGGAAGGTGTATGATTATCTTGATCGATGGCAGAACAACCCTTGCCATGGTTTACAAGTATTCCCATCAGTTTGTTACATGATAGAGAGAGAGAGAGAGAGAGAGAGAGAGAGAGAGAGAGTTAGTTGAAGGAATAAAGAGATAGAGGTGAGTTTGACATTACATGGACTCTATGTCCAACACCCTCCCTTAATCTCAACTATTCTAAGTTAAGGTTGTTCTGGAACTCTTCGAATGGCTTGCTTGACAATGCTTTGATCCTTAGAAGGAATCAACCGTATCTCCAACTTTTTCTCTGCAACCCTCTCTCGCACAAAGTGAAAGTCTATCTTTATGTGCTTTGTCCTCGTATGAAAAACTAGGTTAGCAGACAAATAAGTTGTACCTAAATTATCACACCATAAACAAGGAATGCACTCCTGTTTTATTCCCAACTGTGCAAGCAAATACTCTAGCCAAATAATTTTAGCGGTAGAATTGGCCACGTCCATCATTCAACCAGTCTATGTACACATGCCACACGTCTACCATGGGTCCCTCTCCTCTTCTTTATCTCCTATCTCATACACAGCAAATGTGAGCCACTCTTTTTTTCATCTTTCTCTTCTTCCTCCCATTCAACGCATCCAACACACCATGAATCACTCCGTCCACCAACACCTCCTTGCCGCGCCACCATGAATTGAGACTCCGGTTCAGAGCAACCTCACCCGCCCTCCTTCATGCCCGATAGCAGTCAGGCTGCCTGCTAGCTAGCCCCATGCCGGCGACCTACATGCTCTAGGCTGACCACTAGCAGTGTTTGCATCTTCCTCTACGCCTCCACATCACATCCTCCAGCACCACCATCACGCCCAGCAAGAGGTCTTAAACAATTTTCCGCAACAACCACGTTGTCGCAAATTGCGGCCACGATGGACAAAGGGGATTTTGTTTTCTACAATAAGCCTCTTGTTGCAGAGGGTCAAGCGCAACACTATGTTTGTTGCAAAGGGGCAACAACAAAGGTTTTTTTTTCTGCAACAGGGGTCTTGTTTCTGAAACACATGGCCTTGTTTCAGAGAAAAAATGGTTCGGTGGGAGCACAACAAGGATGGTGTTGCAAAGTGCCGAGTGCAACCCAAGCCTTGTTGCAAAGGCTCGAACGCGCTCACGAGGAGAATATCATACAATGCCAAGTTTGCCATCCAACGGCAAACAAGGCGGCGGATCTTCTCTAAACATCATCCAGCCGACGCGTAGCAGGCACCATTTGCAAATGGAATTGCCAATCACTCATTCCGCAACTTGTCCCCGTTCTTTTAGTATGAGTTCTGTTCAGCAAAACACAATATTTCTACTCACTTTAATTATTTTTTGGTAAGAGATTGGAAACCGAACATGCATGCAAGTAGAATGGAGGATCACATGATTCTGCCAGCTAGTCAGAGCATAAACACTTCATGGATGACTTGCTCAACACATATCTCATGCTCACAACTTTTCTTATATATATATTAATAACACCGACAAGATATATATAGACGTCCTATATATACCACCACCTAGGATGTCAGAGTGCAAGATGAAGTCAGATTTGCTTACCCATTTAGCTTCAGCCTATCTAAGATATTGGAGGAAAACAAAAAGGTCAGGATATCATGTACATGGTTTGGAACTTAGTGGCATGCTGTCTGTGACCAAGCGCGATATTACATGTTTGTGTTCTTGTGAGCCTCCTCATATAGCTTTGCTAGACATACCAACCTCAACATCTGTCGATCTAACCCTACTACGGTGTTGTTCCATCTTGTGGAAAGATTGTAATATATTTTTTTGTGTTCTCCTGATGTATCTCTCCAATAATGCATCCATGATGCTTTTTATTTTTTCATGAAAGGTCCAGGTGGGCGTATGCCTGCCGTAGTCCCCATAACAAAGAAAATGTCCTCCACCGCTGGTCGGCGTTCCATCAATTAATCTCATTAAATGCGGATGTATAGTAAATAATATGGCTATCATTTAGATCTCACACAGTTTCTGGGGGGTTTGTGTGTACTCGCACTACTCCGGAATGTCATGATCCTCTAGCTTCACGAGCTCCTGCCAGGAAGGCTTTCTTTGTGGTGCACTTGGTATAAGCCCCAACTTTCCCTTGTGGCATGGCTTGTTGCCAGCCGGTAAATCCATGGCTCGAGGTTATCTCTCGATCCCACAAACAACATGCTGCAGCTAAATTATTTTGACACCAATCAATGTCTGGAATCGGTTTTTGCATCTACGAACTTGTGTGCTGATACAGGAAGGGGAAATGGCAGGAACCAGGTGTGCAGACTAATTTAAATTGGGGTCAATAGCTCCTGTGCGAAACATTTCATGTGAATTGGAAGGGGTGCGACGTAGTTGCCAGAAATAGCTCATGTGCACCGTCTTACAGGGCAATAATAGCCCCAATATATATGACCAGGTGGTTAAAACACGGGCCCGGTCGTCAACGGGACTGCAGTTAAGGTAAAAACAGGGGGTCAAACAAATCAGTGTGTCTGGTGGTGGGTCCCACTTGGCAGTGCATCGATTCCCCGCCTGACTGGACACGTGCTTCTCCCCTGCTTCTAGTTGCTGCTCTCTTCTTCGTTCTCGGTGGTGGCGGAGCTTTCGTCCACGGCCGTGGCTGCGCATGTGGTGAGTGTATTCGGCACCATTTCCCTCTGTCTTGAGTTAGATCTGACCAAGTGAGCCTCTGTTTGCCCCTGTTTTCCATGAGATCCAGATTGTGGAGGTGGGTGAGACTGGGGAGCGGCGGTGGGGCGGCGTTGGGCTGAATGAGATGGAGCCACGAGAGACTACGTCAACCAGGTTATCACCCTGTCCAACCTCTTCAACCCTGTGATGTGTGCCTCGTCAGCTTCCGCTGCCTCACAGTGCCCGCCATTGATAAACAGGGGGATTGTTGCTCGTACCTTTGAATTTAGTGTTGATTTCTTACCATCTAAAGCAAAGCTAGTTGATGGTAGCGTGAGAGACATAGAGAGAGATACAATTATGAAATGGGAGGTTGAATTTGAAGAGGTTGATCCACAGGAAATACAGAGCATGGAAGAGATGGCCGTGAGGAATGTTATTGTGGAGAAAATTGGGGAAAGCATTTTTTGGGGTCCAGAGCAAGAGGTGGCATTGTTATGGTTTGATAATTGGAAGGGTGAGTATGTGAGAATTGAGAATGGTGAAGAGATGGTTGATGAAATCGATCGGCAAGACGGCTGGGCAAGCAAACAGACTACCTTTCATGCAGAGCTCGTTGATCTGAAATCAGATTCTAAGGTTGGATATGTGCCCTCAAAGTTGGCTTCACAGACGGTAGATGATGATTGGGCTTGACAGAGACAGATAATGCCCATGTTTACGGGTGAGGTGACAGTAATAGAGGGGCCTGAGCAAGATGCAGAAGAGGGATGTGATGGTGCTGCAAGGGTTGTTTGTGTTGATTGGAATTCAATACAATTAGAAGACACTACTGATTTGGTCATTGCACCAATGGCTGACACTGAGATGGCCAATTTTTTTGGCATTCCAGTAGATCTTGTAGATGATCAAGATGAGGAAGAGAGGGACGAATCGAGTTTGCCTAATGATGCTAACATAGATGCTTGTGAAGATGTGGATGGACAGCTGATGAAAGATGCTGCAGATGATGTAGATGATACACATGCTGATGAGCTTGTAAGTGTATATGACAAAGAAAATCCTGTTATTGAAGTGGGCAAGTTGTTCCCAAGCATGAAGGAGTTTAGGATGTGTTTCAAGACTTATGCAGTCAAACATGAGTTTGATGCCAAGACTATGTGGACTGACAGAAAGAAATTTTATGCAAGGTGCAGAGGTTTCGATGGAAGTGTTAGGCCTTGCAAGTGGTACATATCTGCTAGAAGTCAACCTGATGGAAGTACCATTAGGGTTAATCAAATCCCAAATCCACATACTTGTATTACAAGTTCACAAAGAGTATCAACCATGACATCACAGCTTTGGATTGCAGAAAAGATCACTCCAATTTTAGCCAAGAAACCGAACGCTATAGCAAAAAAACTTAAAGTGGACTTGGAAAAGCAGTACCCCGTTAAGGTGAAGTATACCATAGTGTGGAAAGCAAAACAGTGGGCAATGAAAGAATTATATGGTGATTGGGCAAATACTTTTAGGATGCTTTATAACTTCAAAGCAGAGGTGGAAAAGAGGTCACCTGGCACTATTGTGGAGATAGATACTGAGGTAATAGAGAATGGTAGAGATCTTTTCTCCAAGTTCGTTATGGCTTTAAATCCTTGCATAGATGGCTCCAAAGCAGGGCGCCATCCATATTTGAGAATAGACTCATCTTTTTTGACAGGCAAATGGAATGGTCAAGTGGCAGCATGCAATGCTTTAGATGGACACAACTGGATGTTCCCTGTTGCTATTGGTTTCTTTCAGTTAGAGATAGAGGTTTTATGGACATGGTTCATGATACAGTTGAAAAGATGCATAGGGACAGTGTCACCTTTGGCAGTACACATAGATGCATGTAAAGGGCTAGAAAATGCAGTGAAGAATTTTTTCCTCATTCTGAGCAGAGTGAGTGCTTTGGCCATATGTGGATGAATTTGATCAAACAATTCAGAGGGGAAGAATTTGGGAGAATGTGGCCAGCAGCAAGATCTTACACCAAACAAACACATTCATATCATCTTGATAAGATAAAAGCAGCATGAAGTGAGTTTGGTCCAAGGTTGAACACCTATCATTCTCTATTGTGGTACAGGTCAGGATTTAACACTGCCATCAAATGTGATCGTATCAACAATAACTTGGCAGAAAGTTTCAACAACAAGATAAAGCAGTTAAAGAATTTGCCTGTGCATGACATGGTTGACCAAATCAGGATCATGATCATGCGCATGTGGGAATTGAGAAGAAGGATTGGTGATTGTCTGCAAGGGGATAAGCTTCCTTCAATGCTACAACAGGTGGTGAACAGGAGCAAAAATCTTACACATTTGTCTGTGGAAAAATCTTCATTGTGGGGTGCTGAAGCTAGAGATACCAAGACTGGAAGGAGGCATGTTGTTAACATTGAGTTGCATGACTGCACTTTCCTCGAGTGGCAACACACCGGGAAACCATGTGACCATTCCATTCTTTTCTTGGCCTCCCAACCCAAGACAAAACATGCACCCATATTTGCATGAATATTACTCAGTGGCAAGATTCAAGGCTGCATATGCAACTCCAATTCCAGCACTTACAGATCAGCCTCAGTGGCCTGAAGTGGAAATTGAATTTTCCATGTGTCTTCTCCTAACAAAAAGAAAGGCTGGCAAGCCTAAAGAGAGTAGATTCAAGGCATGGTTTGAGAAAGGTGGGAGTAGTAAAAAAGGGAAGGGGAAGAAGGATGCAAAGCCAAAAAGGTAACAAAAATAGATGCAAGTTGTGCTAGGAACTTGGGCACCGAAAAGGATCTCCAAAATATCGTTACACTCCTGAAAGGCCAAAGTATGTTTACGTTTTTTTTATTCGGGTGTTGTTTTTAATTACTAGCAAAACTATAAGCTTTGTTTTCCAGGAGGAAGCGTGGAGGTCAACCCCGAAAACTAATGTGACAAAGACATGAATGCCCAACTTCAGATTCATTAACACTCGAATGAATATGGTTCACGACTTTATTACAAAAATCAGCGAGGAAAAGGGGGAACATCCCTCCGCTCTCATAAACTTTTCCAACAAATAGTCAATATTTAGTAACAACTAATTTATTAGACTCGAAGACCAACTTAATTCCTTCTCTACATAGAAGGGAGCCACTAACGAGGTTCTTCTTGATGGCGGGGAGATGCTGCACGTTCTTCAGCTGCACGAGCCTTCCCAAAGTAAACTTCAGATCGACCGTGCTAACACCATGAACAGAAGCACTCGCGCCATTCCCCATCAATACGAACCCGTGGCCTGTGACCTGGTAAGAAGAGAATAATGAAATGTCAGCACACACATGAACACCTGCACCTGTGTGCACCCACCAATCGTTGGGCTGAAACACTAAAAAAACAGTAAACAGATTACCGTACCTAGATGCACCATTCTCATTGTTGCCCACAATCATGTTGACAGACTTGGAGTCCTGTCCTGACTTCTTAAACTTGTTTGGGCACTTGTTGCCAGTGTTCAACTGAACCATAACTAAAGCAGCCCTCATCTTTCTTGTTCTTCTTGAAGGTCTTCTTACCCTTCTTGAAGTCGGTATTGTGTTGGACACCGCTCTTTCCCTAGGGCTTGTGGGAGTTGAAGTCCCTCTGGTTCACCATGTTCGCGACAAAAGTCCCTTCGGCCCCTTTTCCGTGCGAGTCCATTGCCCTCGAATTCTGCTCAACACTCAAGATGACCAATGACATTCTCCACTGAGAATTCACGCCTTTGATGTTTCTGATTGGTGGAAAAATTCCTCCAGGAATTAGGAAGCTTAGCAATAACACAGCCTGTGACAAACTTGTCAGTAAATCGCACTTAAGAAGATCAAGCTCCTTAACGATGCATATTATCTCATTAGCCTGCTCCAATACAAGACGGTTCTCAACCATCTTGTAATCGTGGAATTGCTCTATAATATACATCTCGCTCCCGGCATTGGCGGCTGCGAACTTAGATTCGAGCACCTCCCACAAGTCCTTGGCGACATGCACATGCAAATATGCGTCAACCAGTTTATCTCCGATCACGCTAAGAACTGCTCCGAGAAATATGACAGTGGCCTCCCTGAATGCCTTCTCCTGTTCAGGAGCAATCGTTCCCATGGAGACACCGGTGACCCAAAACACGTTCGTAGCCGTGAGCCATAAAGTGGTCTTAGCCGCGAGTTTTTCTACATCTACGGACGAATTTTACGGAAAGGTTGTTACAGAATGAGATGGCAACGATAAATTTGGGGAGGAAAAGGAGCCCACGCTGATATTCAAGGGGCAGTGTCTCTCCTAACCATGTATCCTTTCAAAACCTTGTTGTCGTTCCGTCCCCAACAACGAATTTTGCCCTATAAAAAGGTCACTATATATTGTTCTCATGAGCCCCTTCCAAAACGGCAAATCATTTGGTCTTATGGTAACCCGAGCCAGAGTTTTAGAGTGTAAGTATTTGTTCCTTAAAATTTGTGCCCACATGCCATCCGATTCTGCGGATAACCTATATAGCCATTTGCTTAGAAGGAATTTATTTTTAGTCTAGAGGTTCTGAATCCCAAGACCCCCCTGGTCTTTGGGTCGACAAATAATATCCCATCTTGGCAAGCGATATTTTGCCTTAACCTCATCTGACTGCCAGAAAAAGCGAGATCGATAGAAGTCTAGTGTCTTCCTAATTAGGTACCTCAAAGAAAGATAGAAGAAACATCGGCATACTATTTAGTACTGAATTGATCAGCACCAGCCGACCTCCATAAGACATAAGCTTACCCTTCTAGCAGCCTAGCTTTTTTTCAAATCGATCTTCAATGCATTTCCATTCTTTATTAGTTGCTCTACATTGAGAGCATCATCTCCCATGCTTCTCTCACTGAAATAATGTGGCAGAGTTGGTAGTCCTGTAACATATTGTGCAAGCTTTAGCTATGAGGGAAAAACATGAAGCTCTGAGTAAACAGTGGGAAAGAACAGTTGTTCACCTCAAGCTGGCATCTGTTCTTGTGATCGGGCAACTTTAGAGATCGACCGTGGGACCTGGAATTCAGAACAACCTTTTGAAGTGAGTATATATAGTAGTTGGAAGCACCGACAACACTATTTTCAATATGACAAGTCAATACAGATTTACAGTTAGTAAATGTACCATGTTATATTTGTTTTCCTCCAATATTTCAGAAGATTTGAAGCTGTATAATGAGTAAACAGATTAGTATCCATATCATGCTCACTTAATTTGAGATCCTAGGTAAGAAGGTATATATAGGACTTCCATACATCCCTAGTCATAGTTAGCTCTTCTTATGAAAACGGAATAGTGTGTGCAAGCTTTTCAGGGAATATTTATCATATCATTTTTACCACGTGAGTACACTACAGAATCATGTGACCATTGGCTTGCATGTTTAATTTCCGATCTCTTCCCAAGGAACACACTGAATAGAAACATTGTGTTTGGTAGGAGAACTGACAACGGTTAGTATTGAATGGCGCAAAGTCACCAACTTCATTTAATATGCATTTTTTGTCAATTAGTTTTGCTCATGCATGTGTGCCATCAGATGGTCGGAAGTTAAGAAAGGAGAGTAGTTCAAGTTCATTGCATCATGAAAAACATGTGAAATGAAATTTGAGTCAATACTAATGTTTAAGACCCCTTTAAATATTAGCATATCTTAGCAAAGAAACCCACACAAGAACGTTGGAGGAAGTGAGCACAAAATAGCAAATAGTAAAGGGAAACGATAGACAACGGCGCACCGGCCCAAGCTTCGGCCGGTTCGCACGCGCTCCGCTCGATCGCGCAGGAATCGAGCGCACAGACATCGCTTCGGCCGGTTCGCACGCGCTCCGCTCGATCGCGCAGGAATCGAGCGCACAAACATCTCCCTGTCCAGGTTCCGTGTCGTTCGTTTTTCCTCCTTGGCCCACCACGTCCTTTGGCCCACGACCACTTTTTTTTCTCAGCCATCATATTTATCTTCTTCCCATGTCGTCTTCAATATCCATGTTCATCACTGCTGGCTGAAGCTCCGACAGGCATGAGAAAAGAAGCTGCAACCGCAGCCCCGCGAAGCTGCATCCGTTTTTGTCGGTGATGTGACCGTGGCGATCATGGTCATGCCCACACCACCATGGAGCTGCAAGCTCAAGGGCAGCGGGTGCTGCATGCCGCGACCGTGGTCGTTGCATGCTGGAACCAACATCACGGCATGCTAGAACCAGCGATATTTTTTGCTACATCCACTAATGACGGAGCTACGATCTGTTGCTGCAACCATCATCGAATTTTGCTTCGACCGGTGATTTTTTTTGCTACATTCATTAATGGCGGAGATGCGACGAGGATGGAGGCGACGGCGTTTTTGCTGCAACCGTCGCTGTTTTTTGCTACAACCTGCGAATTTTTTTGCTACATCCATTTAAATGGAGTTCATTGGCAGTCGTCGTTCATTCAACCCCATGCAAGCGAGCGTCGATGGGTGGAAAAAAGCTTCAACTGCCATGAGAAAAAGCTTCAACCAACACGAGAAAAAGCTTCAACTGGGATGCGAGCGGCGGCAATGAGTGTTGTGGCCGGAGGCACGGTGGTGCGGTGACGGGCGTGATACGATGGCGGCAACTTAGGTGCTGCAACGACAGATACGTCGGACGTTTTGCTACAACGACGTCGTTTTGCTATGAGTGGAGGCGAGATCCTGCTGGAACCGGCGGGGACAGGGATGCGATGGCGACCACCAGCGACGAGAGCGGCGTCCTATGGAACCAATGGGAGTCAGCCGACGGTGACGAGGGCGGCGGCCAACGGCGACGTGGACGGCCGGCGAGTTGGCTGACGTATTGGGGATCACGGGACTGCTCGTGATGAACAGGCGCCATGATTTTTTCTTAGTAGCGAAGTAGTTGGGGAAGAGGAATTGTGCGGTTGTTATAGATCGAATCATACGTGCGCGGTTAGACCGGCCGAAATTTCGGCCGGCGGACCGGCACGTATCACTCGCCAAGTGAAAAAGCTTCAAAAGCAAAAGGAAAGCGTTTCACACCGGGGCGCCGGCCGAAGCTTCAGCCGGTCGCACCCGCGCGCTAGTTGTTGCTGCTAGTAGGCCCACCTCCCATCCTTATCCTCTTGCGGTTTTTTTTAGCCGCTCATTTTGCTCTTCTTCCTCCTGCGTCTAGGCGTTCCTGCCGAGCACTAACCGGTAATAGCCCCCCACCACACACCCAGCCACTCATTGCTGGCAGGTGAGGTCGTCGACGTCGAGTCGGGGCGGGCTGGGACTGCATGCCGCAACCGGCCACGACGGACAGCCGCGCGCCTGGGGCGACGGTCTAGCCATGCGACCCCACACCTCATTGCCCTCCAACGTCGTGCTGCACGCTCCGACAAGGCCGTGCTACGAGGAGTGACCGGTCACCGGAGAAGACGTGCCCACAATGAGATGTGTTGCAACCGGCCTTGGCGGAAGCTGGGACCGTGTCATGGCCTGCTACAACCGGGTGCCCAGGAGAGCTCCCATCATGGACGGCGAGCATGGTGACCGCGAGCTGCAAGGACGGCGGCGCTATTCCAAGCAACACTGCAGACGTCGCGTTTTTTGTTACATGCTACAACCGATATCACATTTTGCTACAACCGGCACACCACTCAGCTACAACCAGCGTCGCGTTTTGCTACATTGCACGAACCATCGTTTTTTTTGCTACATGCTACAACGGGTGTCATGAATTGCTACAACGGGTGCCCCATCCGACTACAACTAGTGCCGCATTTTGCTACATCGCATGGCCGTCACATTTTTTTGCTACAACCGGCGTCATGCGTCTTGTGTCAACCAGCATTAGAAATTCCTACAACTGGCAAAGCCGGAGGCTGGAGCCAACATCCATTTTTGTTGCATCATCAGTGTTTTCTGCGGTGACGCCCAAATGTGCTACAACCAATGACCAAAAGTGCTACAACCGGCAAGCAAATTTGCTACAATGAGCAAACAAAAAAGCTTCAACCATCATTGGTGGTGACCACAAAGCTACATCGGTGGTGACCACGAGCAGCGCATTTGCTGGAAGCGACATCATGAGGTGCTGCAACCGTTAATGGCAGAAGCGTCCACGGGTGATGGGAAAGCTGCAATGGCAACCGGGGAGGAAAGCATGTTCGGTGATTGCAAATGCTACAACCGGCATGGCGGAAGCCGCGGCCGGCGACACGAAAAGTTGCAACCCTCTGCGAAAAAAGTTGCCACCGGTGACCAGGGTGGGTGAGAAGAAGATGCTACAATGATTTTTTTTTGCTGAAAACAGCGATGAGAAAAGCTTCAACCGGCGAGAAAAGCTTCATCCATAGACGACGGAAGAAACGACGACGAAAAACTGCAACCGTCGGTTACAAAAGCTACAACCGGCGATGAAGAAAGCTTCAACCATTCATCTCCCCGTGATGGCTAACCACTTTTTTGCTGGGACTAATGAGCTTTTTTTGCTGCATGCGTTTTAATGGAGCAGGACGGCGACGAGCCAAGAAGTACGTCCGGCGACCACGGCGACGTGTGCCGTGAGCTCGACGGCGTGTGCTCCGACCAGGGCGACATGGAGCAACGAGCTTGCCGGTGGCATAGTGCTAGCTCGGCGAGGGCCACGAAACACTACAATCGGATTCGACGACGAACGGTGGAGCCTAAAAGTGCGGCGCCGATGAGTGCGCACTACGTGCTGGAAGCAGGCGGCGGTGAGGAGGACACGCGAGCCTGGATTTGTGGCGGTTTGACGAGATCAAAGGCAGTTTTCCTTTTTTTTTCTACGAAGCAGTTGTAAAACGAGGTGGACGTCAGAATCACACGGTCAGTATGACTCGTATCGCGCGGCTGGCATGTGACCGGCCGAAACTTTCGGCCGGCGCACCGGCGCTGAGTGCTGCCCAATAGTAAATGACCCTTCTGCTCTAGAAAATCCGAAATGTGAACATTTTTCTTCCTCCTTGCCTTAAATATCTAATAATAGGGTGGTGTGCTGGCATGGGGTAGGGGGGAAACTCCGTCTGCCAACTTCCCTCAAGCATCTGGACATTCAGAACAACAAATCGTTGGAAACCCTTTCGAATAAGCCACAAGCATATGGATATCAAGCTTGTAATTACTGGATGTCCTGCTATAAAGAAGCTCCATATGGGTGCCTGCAGCAGCAACTGGAAATCTAGATGGCCATTTCTATTCACTCAGACGGAGGCCAGGGAGCATTTGGTTACTGGATCTGCCCGATGGGAGATGGTAGCTCGGGCTATTTTCAGCCGGTTTGGATGGCGGTCATGTAATAGGATAAGCAATTAGTTTTTTATCTTTATTTTGCATGCCGGCTGTGGCTTTTACTTTGCTGCTCTTTGTGAGCCGTTTGGGGACTATTGTGTAACGAAGTTACAGACCTTTGTTGGACCTATTTTATTTTAATAAATGTGGCCGTATGCATCTTTCTGATGCAGAGGCCGGGGCTGCGCCCCTTTTCCAAAAAAAAATGTAGGTATGGATGTCTTTCTATCTTTGCCATTTGATGTAGCATGTACCATATCAACATGTCTGTGCTCCATTATGTTTAGTGGCGTATGGTATAAATTTTCATGTTAAATTACTATGTTACAGGTTCGTTCTGACATGATTTGTGATATGATATGTACAGTGATGGAATTTCAACCACTCAAACCATTGGAACCGAAGACATGGAAGGAAATACCAAGACTAGTTAGTGAGCAGAGACGTCAGGCCTGCTGCATTTGTTTATATGGTGTAGAGATGGTTAATGTCAGTCAGTTGGAGGAGGTGAGACAGCTGCGGGAGTGTGGTCCATTTCAAAATAGCTAACATAACACTTGCCCCTTCATCCAAAATTACTTGTCACCGAAATGAATAAAATTGATGTATTAAAAACTAAAATACATCTAGATACATCCATTTTTTCGACAAGTAATTCGGGATGGAAGGAGTACTCCGCTATGCTTTGGCGCAGTGAGACGCGTGCTTCAGAGCCTCCCTGGAACTAATCTATTGCTTCGGAGGGAAGTTGTTTCCGTATCTCAAAGAGGGTGCCTTTTCATCAAGCTCCTTGTGCCTCGAAACATCCACGTATGTAAGCCTGTTCCCTATAACCAAGATAAACATGTTGCTTGTGGATTTTCTACGGCTGTGAAGTCATTTAATTAAGGAGTGCTTAAAACTTGGAAAGAACAGACCAGATTCCATTTCACACGTTTTTCATGATGCAATGGACTTGGACCATGGATGCAGTGTTTAGGCTCCGATCCAGGGCTCTAGTGAGCCCGGTATTTAAAAATTAAAAATTGAAACGCTTATTTAAAAGTATCAAAATTTATTTCCTTTCCTGCAGATAGTTGTTTTTTATGTATCTGTGAAGTTTCTTTTTTTTTCCTGAGGAAGTGAAGTTTCACTAAATAATATGGTGATTTGTAGTCTACACAAAGATACAAATTTATGGCCCTAATACAACAAAAGCAGGCCCATTTTAGTCCACGTATTTATCTTCTTTTTATGTGCCACATACTCCCTCCGTCCGAAAAACTTGTCCCTCAAATGAATGTATCTAGTATCAAATTAGTGCTAGATACATCCATTTGAGAGACAAGCTTGAGACAAGCTTTTTTGGACGGAGGGAATATGAAACATATTGATGAAATTTCACACAAGCATACTACACATGTATGTGTTTATGTATTTTCTTCAAAAAAGTTGAAGGTATAAGATACAAAAAATATTCAATAAAATGTAAAGGGCTCCGTGGAGCCCGTACTCGAAAACTCATTCCCCCAGACCATCAAGCGTTTTCGTTCTGGATCAACCCGTCAATCGTTTCCTATTTGACTGCATCGTGCCGCCGTTTGGCCATAGTTGCCGGAGAGTGATGGTTGCCGTCTGACACTCTGACCTTGTTCGCCGACAAAGGATGGAGCTGCCATGCTTCGTCGCCGGTCGCATTGATCCCGGTCATCATGCCGCTGCCCTCCCTAGGTGCCCAGCAGGCACCGAATGGATCTGCCGGCATCTCACAATCAGCCGGGCGATGAGGGATTGGGAATCCGAAGGATGGGATCATGGGATTGTCCGGCAGCTGGCTTGGCCGCCGCCCTAGTCGAAGCGAGACCAAACAACACGGTTGTCATGAAAATTATCTACTTCACTAATTGACCGTGGGGATGTGGCCTTTACCTGAATTTACCCCTGATTTAGTGAATACTGCTCACCTTAAGGAGAAGTACAGACTAACCTTAGAGCATCTCCAGCCGTTGGCCCCTCAGGGGACGACTAAAATGGCCGTCTAGGGGCGAGTCGGCGCAAAACAACGTCTTGGGGGCGAGTTGGTCTTAAGTCGCCGGCCCCAGGGCCGCCCCCAGACGCGTCTAATTTTTTCAAAAAAAAAAAATATTCGGCGAAGTTCGGTTAAACACGGCTAAATTTCGGCAAACTTTGGCATATATTAGACATGTTCGCGGCTTACACAGCAAATATATCTAAAAAATAAATCGCTGAAAGCGGAGTAGTCGCCGTCGTCGCCGCCATCCTCGCCGCCGTTGTCGTCGGCGGCCTTCTCCTCCTTGACATGGTCGTCGCTGCTGGACCCCTGCCCGGCGTCACCATGGCGGACTGGTGGCGGCGGCAGCGGCGCGTCGTCGTCGTCGCTGTCGTCGAGGACGATGACTCCGCCTTCGTCGCGGCCCCGGCGGCGCTGCTCGGAGCGCCGCAGTGCGGCGCACTGGCGCTCCCTCCCCATCTTCAGGAAGTCCTTGTGCGCCCATTTCAGGGCCGCCTCGTCGTCGAGCTCCATGTCGCCGTGCTCCGTCTTCACGGCGGGGAGCCCCGGCTCTGTTTTCACCGGCGCGAACCCCGGCTCCCTTTTTGGCTTGACGAAGCACGGAGGAGCCGTCGAGAAGGCGTTGGCCGCCCTCGTTGATGACGATGCCGGCGCTGCAAGTGCGCCGGCCGAGCGGCGTCTTCGCCGCGGGCTCGGCCTTGACGCCGATCAGCGCAGGAGAGCCGGAGGAGTGGGAAAAATACCGTGAGGAGGAGTGCGAGGAGGAAGACGAGGACACTAGTGCAGAACCGGGCAATAGCACCGGTCCAGAAGGCCCTTTAGTGCCGGTTCCATAACCGGCACTAAACTGTGGGCACTAAAGGCCCCCCCCCCTTTATTACCGGTTCAGCACGAACCGGTGGTAAAGGGCAACCACGTGGCACGAGCCAGCTCCGGGGGGCTGGAGCCCTTTAGTACCGGTTGGTAATACCTACCGATACTATAAGGTTTGGGTTTTTTTAGTTTTATGATTTTTTTTCATTTAATTTTGTGTTTCCATTTTAATTCTTTTTCGTTTGCTGGTATTTTACGATACTACACATTGTACACGTATATATATATATATATATATATATAGAATTTCTAGTAGAACCAATCATGCATATATATATCATCAATGTCTCACAAACCACCATATTAATTAATTCACACATACACAAATGTATAGCTAGCTATACAATTTCTCCTACATATGCATGTTGCCTTCGGAGCCAGTGGCATTAGCCTAATTGGTGCCTTCGGAGCACGATGACAATTGAAAGTGGTTTTCATGGGGGCGGTAGCGGGTAATAGTATTCTCCCTTCGTATTTATGACCTGGTCGAGCAAAAATCCCGCTATTTCCTCTTGAAGTGCTTCTATGCGCTGCGTTTCTAGGAGCTTCTCCCGCACCTCTCTGAACTGTTAAGAAGGAGATCAATATGCATGTGTATTAGTTGTGTGACTAGATATCGATAATGGTGTAAAAATTGTCAATAGTGTTCTGACAAGCATACCCATTCCTGTCTTTGAGATCTGCTCCTTTCGGACGCCATCATGCGAATGTTCTCGCAAACGCAGAATGCACACAGATCAGTCCCCTGCGCCTGCTTCAGGGCCTTTACGAGAATGGAATTTGATCAGATAATAATTAATCAAGCATGCTAATTAAAGAGATGGCAGCTAGCTAGCTAGCTAGCACTACTTAATTACTTACCTTGGGTCGAAACCATTGAAGCTTTTTTTTCCATTCGGCATCCGTGACGCTGATGAACCTTGCCCAAGCCCTGCCCGCCGACAAAGAAAATGAATAAATGGGTTATTAAATAGTTCATATCATTAAATGACGAACTAAATAGGCCGAGATATATAGTTAATAATGATTAAAATTACCTGTTGACTATCCCAAACAAGATGTTATAGTCAGTTTTAACTTTGAGTAGTGAGTCCAGTATTTCAACTGTTCCGTCGTCAACTTTAATGATACACAAGACCCAGTGAAATCTGCATTCACACACGTTTGCATGTCTTAATTAAGCGGGCATATGTAAGCAAAAACATGTAGCTAGCTAGTAGGCAAAAACAGAGAATTTGTAGTACAAGACAGTGCGATTCACTGGAAGTTGTAAGAAAGTAGTATATCTTCATTGTATTTGAGGTGCTTCAAGAACTCTAACATGCTGTCCTCTACGGCCTTTTGATGATGTTCATCTATTTTCCGTATGTATTCATTAACGGTGTTTGGGTCAATGAACCTAATGCCATAGCGTCCACCTTTTCTCATTTCATACATCTTCATCCTGCATATAATACCACAAAAAAGAATATAGTGAGGATAATTACAGGTAATGATAAGGATCACTACAGCTAGCTTGAGACTTAAATTACAGAAAGAAATCACTTACAGACAATAGCAACTGACGATAGATTTGTCGAGTGCGTCTTGATTGTATAACTGAAACAGTTCAGAATACTCAACGGACACAGCTTTCTCATGGTAGTAATGATCCTCGTTGACATTCACCATGAGGGACAATCGATCGGAAATCTTGGTAATGTTCATATGTACCATTGATGCAATTCATACATTTTCGTTGGGAGGTTCTTGACCTTGTCTGGCTCGACCAAAGGTTGGCCCCGGACATATTTTCGTTTTATTTCATCCTCTCTAAGCACAGACATGGGCTCGATCTTGAGGAGTTGTCCAACAGTGATTTTGAGAACTTCAGCCTGCATTATACGCTCCTCCGTTATTACCACATTGCCCACCTCAGGAACGTAAACTGTTTGCCCATAATAATATTGGACGCGCGTACTGTCACGTGTTGTTGGCACAACAAGCGAGGGGATCGATTGCGCCGCCTGTTCTCCCAGCTGGGGAATGGTTTTCCCGCATTTTTTGACAGCTGCTTCTTGTTTGCTCGATCCCGAACTCGCCTCCTTACGTACACGTGCTCGATTTAACTTCCTGATGTGGCGCTCATAGTCTGTGTCAACAGGCTCGGGAGCTGGTGGTTGAGCCATACGAATGAAGTGGTCAATCGTTTCCTCAGGCACTTTCTCCCTTGGCGGTGTTGGCGGTTTCGGTGCAAAATGGGCTTCCACCTCGGACTTGGATATGGCTGCGATTTCCTCCTCGGACCTGTCATAAGCCCTCTGCGGAAGAGGCGTGAGGCTTGGACCATATTTATATCGCTTGCCTCCGCCTGTACTTCCTGTACTACCTCAACTCGTACCTCTACGCACCATAGCTGCGGGGTGTCTCTTCTGTGATTGCTGAGGCGGCGGAGACGGCTGATAGGGCTGAGTTGGACGAGGAGGAGTGGCCGCCTGAAGCTGTGCCGGACTTGGAGGAGGAGTGGATGTCTGACGCTGTGGCGGACTTGGAGGAGGAGGAGTGGTCTGACACTTTGCCGGACTTGGAGGAGGAGTGGCCTGACACTTTGCCGGACTTGGTGGACTTGCAGGAGCGGGAGACTGCTGACTCGGTGGCGGACTTCGACGAGGAGTCGGCTGACGCGGTGTCCGTGGCCTTCGAATGATGATGCAATCCTTTTTCCATAGGATGATACAATGTTTGGCATCTCCGAGAAAGCGCTCGTCGTCACCTCCAGGATAGTCAAGCTCTAGCTCCGAATATGGGTCCACCACCTCATCAACCAAGACACAAGCATAGCCCGCTGGAATCGGGTTGCAATGGAAGGTTGCCTCGGGGGGATTTGTAAAAGCAGCGGCGTCCGCCACCTTCATGGATATGTTCTTCATTTTGACGTGTAGCTCGCAGCTAGTGTTCTCCGTGATGTCATCCACGGGGTATCTACCCAGCATTGCATCGTCCGGGGCGGAACCCACGCTGCTTCTCGGCATGGATGGGGCAGTGCTATCCAATGCTGGATCATTCGCTAGCTGATGCAGCTACTGAGACCCCCTTTGCTGGGTAAGTGAGTCGATCTGCTCCTGCTGCTGCTGGAATTTGACTACCAATTCCGCTTGACTTGCTTCTAGGCCTTGAAGGCGTTCATAGTCCCGCTTCCTCTGCTCCTCCTCCATCTTCCTCTTCTTCTCCTCAGCAATCTTCTTTCTCGCACGGGTTCTGTAGTCGGTGTTCCAGTCTGAGAACCCCTCATACCACGGAATAGCGCCCTTGCCTCGTGTTCTTCCCGGGTGTTCAGGATTTCCCAGGGCACGCGTAAGCTCGTCGTTCTCTCTGTTGGGCTGGAACACCCCCGATCGTGCCTCTTCTATTGCAACAAGTATCACATCGTTGGCTCCCTTCAGACTTGCCCTCGTCGAAACATTGCCTGTCTTCGGGTCCAACTCCCCCCCATGCGCATAGAACCAAGTCCTGACCCTGGGGGGCCAGCTCTTAGTAACCGGAGTGGCACCTGCATCCTCCATCTCTTTCTCAGACTTATCCCACTTAGGCATTGCCACCGCATAGCCACCTGGCCCCAGCTTATGGAACTTATCCTTTTTTTCGGCATTCTTCTTGTTTATTCTCGACCGTTCCTTAGCTAATTCCGAATCCTTGAATTTCACGAAATCATCCCAATGAGCATGTTGGTTCTCTAGTGTTCCCTCGAATATTGGAGTCTTCCTTTCTCCCTTGACGTACTTGTCCCATTCACGATTCTTGTGGTTCTTGAATGCAACCGCCATATTCCTAAGAGCAGCGTCCTTGACTTTCTGCACATCTGCTTCTGTGAAATGATCTGGTAGGGCGAAATGTTCCATGAGAGTATCCCAAAGCAGATCTTTTTGATTCTTGTCGACAAAAGTAACATCTGAACGTGGAGCAGCGTCCTCTTTGCCTTTTTATCTTTTGTCTTTTGCTGGCTCTCTCCATTCTTGAAGGAAGATCGGGAGTTGGTCCTTCACAAGAACTCCGCACTGACGAATGAACTTGTCCGCAATCTTCTTAGGCGCTAATGGTTCGCCATTAGGTCTGACTGCCTCGATATTGTACTTTACGCCCTCCTTCAACTTTTTGTTCGGGCCTCGTTTCGTCCTTTTGCCTGAAGATTTGCTCGATCCGGATGGCTGAAAGAACAAAGATCGATTCGTTAATATATCTTCGAGTCATTTAAAACATGTGATGATCACCAGATACCTGCTTATATAAATATATATACCTCGCCGGTCTTTATTGTTTCAGGATCAACATGTTCTTCGTCATCGTCATAATCGTAGTTCATGACTTCATCAATTCGGTCGTCGCGATCGAATATCATATCACCCTCTCCGGTGTTGTTTAGAAATTCGGAGCCGTCATAATCTTCTTCATTCTGATTATCATTTGGCCCGCGTATCATATCGAACATGGTCTGTTCTCCCTCTCTGTCGGTATTGTCTGCCATAGCTTTTATTTAACTAATTCAAAAGAAATATAAAACAATTTAGTATTCAAATTACATCGTCTTGAATAATAGATATAATCTCGAATACTTCGTCTAGAATAATAGATATAATCTCGAATATATCGTCTCGAATAATATATAATATTGAATAGTACATCACTGGCTAGCTAATTAAAGATCGAATACTACAGAAGAATCTAGGATACTCGCGGTTCCTGCGGCGTGGGCGGTGGACATCCAAAGAGAAGGAACCCTCACAGGATCATAGCTGAAGTGAGATCCCCGAAGATACTGCCAGGTATTGGAGAACCTGCCGCCCTCTAACGCAACAATGTAGCGATGGACGTGCTCGTCCTCCTCCCTGACACGGCGACGTACCACCTCCGGCGGGGCCGGGTCCCTCCGCACCGAAACTGGCCCACGCGAACGCCACCAAACGAGATCAGGGTCGACGACGGGACCCGGGGCCGGGTTCCTCATCAAGCGGCGCGCCCCTCCAGGCAGCACCTCCCAGTGCCAGCCCGGCGGAACCCAGTCCCGGACATGGGTCGGCTGGACGTCGTCGCGGACGGGTCGACGACGAGGATGCGGACCGGTCATCGTCGAGAACAAATACTAGCTATATGCCCGCAAAAAGTAATATTTTTTTAATGATTGGATTTTGATAACTAAAATTTCTAACATTTCTATATAACACTAATTATGCTAATCTAAATAATCTAAATAACACTAAAATTTCTAAGATTTCTAACATTTCTATATAACACTAATTTCTAACATTTCTATATAACACTAATTTCTAACTGATTAAACACTAATTATATCCATCTAACATGCATTCATACATATATAATAGTGAAAAAATAATAATCTAAATAATCTAAACTAATTAAACATACAAAATACGTATGTGTGTGTACTAATTAAACACTAATTATCTAAACTAATTAAACATACAAAATAATAATCTACATAATCTAAACTAATTAAAGACTAATTATCTAAACTAATTAAACATGCTTGTGTGTGTGTGTACGGGCTCGGGGAGGGCTCACAGCGGGCGACGGCGACGGCGAGGCGACGGCGAGGCGAGGCGACGGCGAGGCGACGGGGACGGCGAGGCCACGGCGAGGCGACGGCGGGGACGACGTGACGGGGACGGGGACGGCGCGACGGGGACGGGCCCGGGGCGGAGACGGAGACGAGGGCGGCGACGGGGACGGGGGCGGCGACGGGGACGGGGGCGGTGACGGAGACGAGCGGCGACGGAGACGATCGAGGGCGGCGGCGACGGCGACGGAGACGGAAACAGAGGAACAAACAGAGAGGGAAACTAAAATTTTCGTAGGCGTTGTATATATAGAAGGCACCTTTAGTACCGGTTGGAACCACCAACCGGTACTAAAGGCCTGTTTTGGCCAGGCCAAGCGGCGGGAAGCGACCCCCTTTAGTACCGGGTGGTGGCACAAACTGGTACTAAAGGCCCCCCCTTTAGTACCGGTTTGTGCCACGACCCGGTACTAAAGGGGGTGCGCTGGCGCAGGTGCGGTGCGGTAAGTTTAGTCCCACCTCGCTAGCCGAGGGGCGACCGCACTGGTTTATAAACCCCCGTGCGGTCGCTCTCTCGAGCTCCTCTCCAAAGCAGGCTTACTGGGCCTACGTGTTCTTTGCAGCCCTGTGGGCCCACTTGGCCTTTGCGGGCCTGCATCCTGGCCCAACGATAGGTTGGGTTTCTAGTCGTATGCAGGCCGCTTTGGCCTAGTAGGCGGGCTTTTTTTATTTTATTTTTTGCTTCATTTATTTTTGTGTTGTTTTTTTTGTGTATTTAGAGTTTCTTTGTGAACATTTTTGTTTTAGGTACAAAAAATTATAAACTTTCTGTTAGGGTTTTTTTTTATTTTTTTGCTTTATTTATTTTTGTGTTGTTTTTTTTGTGTATTTAGAGTTTCTTTGTGAACATTTTTGTTTTAGGTACAAAAAATTACAAACTTTCTGTTAGTGCCCGTAGTTTTTAAATTTGAATAGTTTAAATTTTGAATTATTTGAAATTAGTGTGAATCACTAGTTTGTGAATAACTTAACTTTAAAAATCAGTAAAGGCATGAAAGAATTTGTTTGCACATAAAATTTCTTCGCGTTTCAAATGCCAAAACACATAACTACCCTAACTATTACAGAGATTCCCCTCTCGGTGCGAAACACAGAAGAAAGTGATGATAGCTAGTGAAGCCGATCACATCCCAGATCTTTGGGTGTGAAACTTTTTCTTCGCGTGTGTTCCTTTGCGCCGTAACCATGGAAAATCTTCATCACTTAACGGGATGCTCGGGTCAATATTCACTATGAATGGAGCAATTTCATCAAACTTTTCATAATCTTCTGACTTGTCTGTCTTGTCATCCACTCCCACGATGTTTCTCTTCCCAGAAAGAACTATGTGCCGCTTTGGCTCATCGTACGATGCATTCGCTTCCTTATCTTTTCTTTTTCTTGGCTTGGTAGACATGTCCTTCACATAGAAAACCTGTGCCACATCATTGGCTAGGACGAATGGTTCGTCTGCATACGCAAGATTGTTGAGATCCACTATTGTCATTCCGTACTGCGGATCTTCCGTTACCCCGCCTCGTGTCATATTGACCCATTTGCACCGAAACAAAGGGACCTTTAAACCACGTCGATAGTCAAGTTCCCATATGTCCTGTATATAACTATAATATGTTTCCTTTCCCGTCTTGATTTCTGCATCAAAGCGGACACCACTGTTTTGGTTGGTGCTCTTCTTATCTTGGGCGATCGTGTAAAATGTATTACTATTTATCTCGTACCCTTTGAAAGTCATTATATTCGAAGATGGTAACTGGAACAACAAGTACAGGTCATCTTCAATAGAGGTGTCATGTATGGTACGTGTCTGCAACCAGCTGGCGAAACTCCTGGTTTTTTCACGTGTAATCCAGTCATCAGACCGCTCCGAGTGTTTGGAGCGTAGCAAATTCTTGTGTTCATCCATATACGAAGCCACCAAGGCGGAATTCCGTAGAACTGTGTAGTGTGCTTCAGTGAGAGAATGTCCGTCCATACATATTATTTGTTTCCCTCCTAGCGTGCCTTTTCCATCCAGTCTGCCCTTATGCCGCGATTCAGGAACACCAATCGGCTTAAGGTCAGGAATAAAGTCAATACAAAACTCAATGACCTCCTCATTTTGATGGCCCTTGGAGATGCTTCCTTCTGGCGTAGCACGGTTATGAATATATTTCTTTAAGACTCCCATGAACCTCTCAAAGGGGAACATATTGTGTAGAAATACAGGACCCAAAATGTTAATATCTTGGCACAGGTGAACTAGGACGTGTGTCATGATGTTGAAGAAGGATGGTGGGAACACCAACTCGAAACTGACAAGACATTGCACCAAATCATTCTGTAACCTTGGTATGATTTCTGGATCGATTACCTTTTGAGAGATTGCATTGAGAAATGCACATAGCTTCACAATGGCTAATCGAACATTTTCCGGTAGAAGCCCCCTCAATGCAACCGGAAGCAGTTGCGTCATAATCACGTGGCAGTCATGAGACTTTAGGTTCTGGAACTTTTTCTCTGCCATGTTTATTATTCCCTTTATATTTGACGAGAAGCCAGACGGTACCTTAGTACTGAGCAGGCATTCAAAGAAGATTTCCTTCTCTTCTTTGGTAAGAGCGTAGCTTGCATGACCCTGATGTATGCCGTCTTCTCCGTGCATACGTTGCTGGTCCTCCCGTGCCTCAGGTGTATCTTTTGTCTTCCCATACACGCCCAAGAAGCCAAGCAGGGTCACGCAAAGATTCTTCGTCACGTGCATCACGTCGATTGCGGAGCGGACCTCTAGGTCTTTCCAATATGGCAGGTCCCAAAATATAGATTTCTTCTTCCACATGGGTGCGCGTCCGTCGGCGTCCTTTGGAACAGATTATCCGCCAGGACCCTTTCCAAATATCACCTTCAAATCCTTGACCATATCATGTACATCAGCACCAGTACGGTGGCGAGGCTTCGTCCGGTGATCCGCCTCACCTTTGAAATGCTTGCCTTTCTTTCTTACGGGATGCCTGCTCGGAAGAAATCGACGATGTCCCAGGTACACATTCTTCTTACAACTATTCAAATATATATTGTCGGTATCATCCAAACAGTGCGTGCATCCGCGGTATCCCTTATTTGTCTGTCCTGAAAGGTTACTGAGAGCAGGCCAATCATTGATGGTCACGAACAGCAATGCCTTTAGGTCAAATTCTTCCTGTTTGTGCTCATCCCATGCACGTACACATGTTCTATTCCACAGTTGTAAGAGTTCTTCAACTAATGGCCTTAGATACACATCAATATCGTTGCCGGGTTGTTTAGGGCCTTGGATGAGCACTGGCATCATAATGAACTTCCGCTTCATGCACAACCAAGGAGGAAGGTTATACAAACATAGAGTCATAGGCCAGGTGCTATGGTTGCTGCTCTGCTCCCCAAAAGGATTAATGCCATCTGCGCTTAGACCAAATCATACGCTCCTTGCGTCATCTGCAAACTCCTTCCCGTACTTTCTTTCGATTTTTCTCCACTGCGACCCGTCAGCGGGTACTCTCAACTTTCCGTCTTTCTTACGGTCTTCTCTGTGCCATCGCATCGCCTTGGCATGCTCTTTGTTTTGGAACAAACATTTCAACCGTGGTATTATAGGAGAATACCACATCACCTTGGCAGGAATCTTCTTCCTGGGGCGCTCGCCCTCGACATCACCATACTCATCGCGGCTGATCTTATAGCACAATGCACCACATACCGGGCAAGCGTTCAAATCCTTGTACTCACCGCGGTAGAGGATGCAATCATTAGGGCATGCATGTATCTTCTGCACCTCTAACCCTAAAGGGCAGACAGCCTTCTTTGCTTCGTACGTACTCTCGGGCAATTCGTTGTCCTTTGGAAGCATATCCTTTATCATTACCAACAACTTTCCAAATCCCTTGTCAGATACACCATTCTCTGCCTTCCATTGCAGCAATTCCAGTGTGGTGCCTAGCTTTTTCTTGTCACCTACGCAATTCGGGTACAACAATTTTTTGTGATCCTCTAACATGCGCTGCAACTTCTTCTTCTCCAAATCACTTGCGCAGTTTCTCTTTGCATCGGCAATGGCCCGACCTAGATCATCAACGGGCTCATCTGATGCCTCTTCTTCAGCTTCTTCCCGCATTGCCGGCTCAGCTTCTTCCCGCATTACCGGCTCAGCTTCTTCCCCCATTATTGTATCATTGTATTCAGGGAACCCATGGCCAGGATAGCTGTCGTCGTCCTCTTCTTCTTCATTGTCTTCCATCATAACCCCTCTTTCTCCGTGCTTGGTCCAAACATTATAGTGGGGCATGAAACCGAACTCAAACAGGTGGACGTGAATGGTTCTTGACATAGAGTAATTGCGACCATTCTTACAGCCAACACATGGACAAGGCATAAAACCATCCGCCCGCTTGTTTGCCTCAGCCGCAAGCAGAAAAGTATGCACGCCCTCAACGAACTGGGGAGAGCATCGGCCATCGTACATCCATTGCCGGCTCATCTTCATTACACAACACCGAATAGACCAAATTAATACAAGTTCATACATAAAATTCATACAACACTTAAATGCAACAAACAAATAACTCTCTGGCTAAAGCATTTAAATGCAACAACAAATGCGATCAAGACGCAACTAAGGTAACAATTGATCCAACAGCATAATGATACCAAGCCTCACTATCGATGGCATATTTTCTAATCTTTCTAATCTTCAAGCGCATTTTCTCCTTCTTGATCTTGTGATCATCGACGACATCGGCAACATGCAACTCCAATTCCATCTTCTCCCCCTCAATTCTTTTCAATTTTTCTTTCAAGTACTCCGTTTTCTCTTTCAACTAAATTTAACCTCTCGACAATAGGATCGGTTGGAATTTCCGGTTCACATACCTCCTAGATAAAAATATCTATGTCAACTTGATGGGCATAATTTGTCATAAACACGAAATGCAACAAATAGTTTTAAAAGAGAATATACCACATCCGAATCATAACAAGGACGAGGGCCGACGGGGACGGATATCAAAACCATGGCACTATGTATAATAAACAACGTACGGGTAAGATAATTATTATACGAGTAACTATATATCCAAATCACACAAACATCAATTTTTTATATAAAATTTCATGAACAAGAGGCTCACCACAAGGTGGTGCCGGCGACGGGACGGTACGGGCGATCGACGGTGATTATGGCGGAGATTTAGAAGGCACTAAGTAAACCACACCTACATATGCAAACTAAGTGTTATTTTAACCTCAAATTGCATATAAATCAAATACTAGCACATATATATATTTCCTCCCAAATTACTAAACTCACAAATTAATAACTATATAAAGCATTGCAAGAGCTAATATAGCAATGAGATATGAAAGGACAAAGTTGCTAACCTTTGTGATCATTTGAATGGATGGGGGCCTTCAAATCTTGACAAATTTTGGGTAAAATGTGTGATGAGCTCGAGAGGAAGAGGGGAAGAACAGAGAGGAGAGGGGAAAGGGGAAGAACAGAGCGAGCTCGGGTGGACGAAGGGTTTATGTAGGTCGACCTTTAGTACCGGTTCGTGCCAAGAACCGGTACTAAAGGTGCTGGAGGGGGCCCAGACTGACAACATCCTGCCACCACTCTCATTAGTACCGGTTCGTGGCACGAACCGGTGCTAAAGGTTAGCCACGAACCGGTACTAATGAGAGCGGCCCGGCTAGCCGTTGGAACCGGCACTAATGTATACATTTGTGCCGGCTCAAATACAAACCGGCACTAATGTGCTTCACGTTTGACCCTTTTTCTACTAGTGGGAGGAGCCGAACCTCCTGGGCATCCATTGCCCGACGCGTCGGCGGTGGGCCGGGGCGGCCGCCGGGGGAGGGTATGCCAGCGACGGGTCGTTGCCGCCCACAACGTGCGCCAGCACGCCCTCGAGCGTGCGGCCGGGGACGCCCCACCACACGCGGCGCCCCTCGCTGTTCTTCGTGCCGCCCACCACCGGCGCCCCGTTGGTGGACGCCAGCCTCTGCTCCTGACGGCGCTCGAAGTACGCCGCCCAGACCGCGTGGTTGTTGGCGGCATACTGGGGGAGGGCGAGCTGCTCGTCGATGAGGGAGGCGCGCACGAGCTCTACCTCGGCGGCGAAGTAGGGGGGCGCCACGGCGTCAGGCAATGGGGGAACGGGCACTCCCCCGTTGCTTAGCCTCCACCCTCTCGGCCCGGCGCGCATGTCCGACGGCGCCAGGATGTTGGCCTCGAGCAGGAGCCACGACTCTTGTTCGTGGAGCGAGAGGCGGCCGAAGCCGTTAGCCACCGCGGCGTCGCCGGGGAAACGTGCGGCCATCGGGTTGTCGGAGTGAGGGAGGGCTCGGAGGGGGCGCATGGGAGAGGGAGAGGGAGGGCTCGGCGGCGGCGCACGGGAGAGGGAGAGCTCGGTGGCTAGGGCTGGTGTGGCCAGAGGCGAGGGAGGCCACCGGCTTATATAGCCGCGCCCGTGTGTATGCGTGGCGGGAGGGGAGGCGTCGCCGCGCCGCCCCGTGACGCGCCGCCCGTGAGGAATCAATGGCAAGACTGACCGGCGGCGGTAGCGCGGCAGCCTTGGCATTGATTCCCGTGGGAACCGAGGCGATGAGGGCGACGAAGCGCCCGTCTTGCTCACTCGGCGGGCCCGCGGCTGCTTCGCGCCAAAACGACTCGCCCCGGCGCCCCAGCGCGCCGGGTTCGGCCTGGGTCCACCGGCGCTGATTTCGGCCCAGACCGACGAAAATCGGGCTCCTGGGGGCCGACTGGGCCGTGTTCTCGGTGCCGGCGCGAAAAAATTGCCTGGGGAGGCCTTTCTGGGAGCGCGGGTGGAGATGCTCTTAGCCGTTGATTCGCTAAAACAGATGGTCCACATTTACTTAAGGGTACCGTGAAAGAGCTCGCAATTTAGGCTTCCTGATCGCCATAACCCAGTGTAGTGTCCTAGACATTTGAATAAACTTGTACGACATTTCATCTGAAATTGACGCTGATTTGTGCCTAACAACATGTACGAGGTTCCATACGGCAATGCAATCCAGAATAGGGCTTTTGATCGACCACTCTCAGACGTGCTGGTAGATTATACCAACAAAACCACAGCACGTACATAACATCAGTAGCACTCATTGGCTTACATTTTATCCCAGAAAGAAATCATCCAGTTACACTCAGTGCATGTGCATTTGCCGAGTGCCCATGGTTTGCCGCTCGGCGAGGAGCCAGACACCCGGCGTATAAGAAAATTCTAGTAGTGCATGTATGAAGCGGCACTGGGAGAAGAGAAGAGACAAACGAACGAACAGCAAGCAGCAAGGTCTGAAGAAGACCGATGAAGCTGAAGCTGTCCAAGACAACATCTACTCGGAGCACGCGACGCGCTGTACAATGCGCCGTTCAGCTGGAAGGCGGGACCTGCAAGTCAGCCAGAACCCCAGCTCTCCCTCCTTCGTTACTCCAAAGATCACTGGTTCCTGTGTTACTAGTTTTTTAAGGTGGGGGGGGGGGGGGGGGGGGGGGGGGGTAGGGGGGAGTTTTGCTACATCTACAGACGAATTTTACGGAAAGGTTGTTACAAAATGAGATGCCGACGATTAATTTGGGGAGGAAAAGGAGCCCACGCTGATATTCAAGGGGCAGATTAGTTGGAGATTGGCTGGTGAGAGAGTCCGTAAGCAATTCCGATCCGTAGATGGCATCCGCAGGTGTGGAATTATTGCGCGCGGGGGAGGGGGGGGGGGGGGGGGGGTATTTTCACATCGCATTAAGCAAACCCCTCGCTGCACTAAACTATCACCGGGGAGCCGCTAGTGTCTTGGGGGGAGGAAGCCCGCAGCCACGCATCGGTGTCCGATCGCGCATCCCCCCTTCAGATGACCACGTCCTCTCCGCAGCAGGCGAGCACACGGGCGACTAAATAGAAACCTAATATGACTTGTAAGTAAGTAAGTAAACTGGAAATTAGATTTCAATCTCGCAAAATCTAATATGAGTTGCGCGAGTAAATAAAACCCATGCCACTTTGTCTCTAATAATTTGAATTAGGCCAAAGTACTACTCCCTCCGTTCCAAAATAGATGACTCAACTTTGTACTAACATTAGTATAAAGTTAGTACAAAGTTGAGTCATCTATTTTGGAACGGAGGGAGTAGATATCTAGCAATCTTTTCATGTTGCAGCAGAATTTAGATAGAGGGTTGATGTGCTTTAATTCTAAAAAGATAGAGGGGGTGACCACACTACACTCACTGATCTTAATCTGTAATAATTTTTTGTCTTCCTTTGAGATGGGCACTAATTCTAAATATACTAAACCTGGCCAGGTTTAGTTTACCACGTTTTTTTGACTTTTTTTTTACCATACAAAATCGCCCAATGGTTGTGCAGCACGTGTATTAGTGGGGGATTCAGCGGTGTGCACGTCTGGGTGTGCGTAGCGACTGCCGGAAGAAAAGGTAGAAAAATGCGCCGCCCGCCGATGATTGGCTGCATGCCTCGTGCTCCTCGCAGTTCGGGATTGGGTGCCCCTCCGACGGCTGTGGAAATCGGTTTGGATACGGCGTCCTTTGCATGTTCCTGCATGCAGTGCTTATCTTTTCTTTTTTTTTCCGTCTGATGCCACGTACTCTAGGCTGGGACCGTTCCGCAGCTTCTCGGTTTCTCTTCGTGGCGGTTGCCGCTTCCGTAGATTTCTCTCGGTCTTTCCCTGCCGCTTTTCCTGGTCGTTTCCAACTTGCCTTCTTGTTTGCGGCTGCTTGCTATAAATAGTCGTCGACTGCGCTTCTCATTCCACTTGCTTCTGTATGCCCTCTTTCTTCTCCAATCTACTGTCCTGTTTGCTGCTCTGCTGATGGTTGTGTCTGCTGCTATTCGGTCTGGCCGCTGCCGTCGGGGCCGTCCTCCTGGGATTCGGGCAGCCGTTATTGCCCACGTGCACCGTGCTGCCAGTCGCCTACCTTCGGATTTGCCATCGGCGACGGCAGCCGCTGGTGCGCGTGGTCGCCCGGGTGCAGTTGATTCGGCATGTCGTCCTCGGTTTGGTTCTCGCCGAGCGTTTCGTTCTTCCCGGAGTGGTGAGTTCCTTTGCCTTCCTGTATTTGTAGATCTCTCCGTATTGATTTCATGCTTCTTCGTTTGGTTTGTGCGTTTTCTTAATTGGTTGCTTCATGCTGTAGCCGACCACCGATTCGACTCGTGGCATGGTGCCAATCTGGACGTTGATAGTCGCCGTCGGGAAATTTTATTAGGCAAGCGGCCTGTAGATTGCACCATTGGTGAGTGCATTCAATCTTTTGCTACGTGTATGAGAGTGCCTGTGCGTGTTTCTGGTTGGTCCGTTGCGTTTCTCCAAGACTTTGCTGTTGGCATGTCCCTCTACGACTCCTCGACCGTCGGGCCCCCGTTTTCCTTCCCGGAGCTGGCCACTCCATCGCCCTTCCGACAGACGCATCCCCTCCGCCTTCGCTTTGCGTATGTGGGATCACACTACCACTGATCATATGGCTGGTTCCTCAGGTCGGGCACCAGATGCTCCGAACCTGCCATATCATGCTCGGCTATGGCGGGAACGAGACGATCGCCTGGGCCACCTCCCATGGTCCTCGGCAACTCCAAATAAGAGGTGAGAAATCACGCACACCCGCATGTGTTCGATATCGTGTGCAATGATCATAGTAGAGCTTCTGGGTCTCGATCATCACAAACGTGAACATGACAGGAAGGACAGACGGCGTAGGAAAGGCGCGCGATCGAGAGACGGCCGCCTCTGGCATCACAAGACCTCGATGTCGCCATGGCAGTCAGACGCGTGATGCGTCCGACAACGCGCCCTCACTCTCAGACAAGTTGCAGCCGTTCTCCGACGACGACGCTTGCGGCTTGCCCAGCCGCCCTACGCAGCCCTCCCGCCCTCAGCGTGCGAGGTCGCTACGGCCCGGCTACCTTGCGCCCTCTCGCTGTCTCTCTGACCGCAGCCCGGCGCCGCCTTCCAGCGTAGATGGGAGGCCGCCGCCTTGAGCTCGCGCCAGCCCTGCTGCAAGTCAGCCATGGACGAGGTCGACCTGCACAGACGGGAGACGGCGCAGAGTGTTGGCCGCGCTTGCCGCCGTGGCGATGGGCATGGCCAGGCCAATACGATGATGGACGAGATGGTCTACATCATGAACAACAAGTAAGTGCACGATGACACCCTTGCGGCCTCGCCAAAACCCCTGTGCCCCAGGCCGTATCTCTGGCTACTCCTCCAGCGGCTCCGCCGTCGCCGTCGCCTGAAGCCTAGCTGACTTCGCCCTGGGCACAGAAAGTGGCGGCAGCGTCAGGGTGCCCGCTGCCTATTGCGGCATCTGCAGGCTCCGGCCCTCCCACGGACTGGTGTGCACTGAATATGTCGTCCTGGTGGCACATATGTTCGACACTGTCGGTTTCAGTTATGCTTATGCGATATTTGCCCCGCGATGGAGCCAGTCGAACGTATGTTGCTTTCACTGCAGGGCCGGGTCGAGCTGTGGAATGCCCTGGGGCTACTCACTAAAGCACTATACTCCTCCTACTCATTGTCTTTCTTCCCTTCGAGGTTTAGGACAGTTCGTAATACGCGTCTTCGATAGTATGCACATCTCCAAAACAGTATCCTGCATGAGCATTGCAGAGGTGTGGACCAAAGACGTTGTCATGAAGGGCTTGACATATTCCTCAAAAAAAAAGTGTGAGTTGAGTGCTTCAGATTATCTCATGTTTTCAAGGCCTCAAAACAATGATCCATGCAGCCCATCATTTTTTATCTGACACAGCAAGTGTCTGACTTTGCAATAGTGTCCTTTTCTCAAAAAAAAAAAAGCAAGTGTCCTAGAAATTAGATAGATTTTATTTTTCATGTCTGCAACTTACTTTGATAAGGTTCATCGATCTGCTAATACAAACGTCCATGGCTGGGACAAATTAGGTGTTTGTGTGTCAAGTCTCGGTGTGTTATGGGATGCAGTTCCACTCTGTGTGGTGAGCCAACTTTTGACTGGTTGTAAATATATATATATAGTTTCTTAATATATAAGACGGTTTTTTTTTATTGTAAAAATATTTTTTTTAAATATAAATCCCCATTTCATCAAAAAGGGAAAAAGAAATTGTGAGCTTGCTGTTGTTATCCCCTGTTTTTTTGTGAATAATGTTGTGTATACAGTTTTACTATGGAAAAGTTGTGGTTGTGTGGCCATGTGGATATTCCTGTTACTTTTTCTGTTCCATGCGATATGACTACTTGAGATGTTTTAATGAGTCAGGGAACATATAAAACACATCCAGCGTAAAATATGAAGCTATACATAAACCACCAACGACGCGCGACGAGAACTGGCGGTCTCGCGAAGTAAGGGCATATCCATGCACTTAATTTCATCTTTAATTCCACATCCTTATAATTTTCTAAAGTGCAGAATCCCATCTAGGGACTTCCAGTATTTTCTCTTTCATCGGTAACTTCCACTTGAATCCGTTCCCAATGGAAGGTGTGTGATATATACTACATCCCTTTTTGCATATCCTATTTTTGAAAATATGCGTCGCTTATCTACCATTGATGACTCTAACTTCATATCAGCTGGTTGACTTCCTCAGAACAGTGCACTATATCACAAAGGAATGCCTTATCTACCATTGTTGCTCTGCTTATTCATCTACAATGAGATGCTCTTGAAAGACATAGCGTGGGCTGCAACCTTTCCAGTTTCTTCCGGTTCTGCACTACTTACAAGATCAATGTTTTCTTCTTATTTTGTCTTACATGAATGAAATGATCAGTCTCTATGGTGAACATGATCATTGTATTTTTGTTTGTTTGTTATTCATGCTGGGCTAAGGAGGGAAATGTCTAATTTTATAGCATTGATCAGGTTTTCTCTTCGCAATACTATACCAAAATATAAATCAATGGTGAATGCATATCCCCATATTGCTTTAAAATACAGAGACCCATGTCATAATCATTGAAACAAAAAGCACGCTATTTCACCGTTGTAGTGTCGCCATAGCGTATTTGGAACGGGCACACTATATTTAGCAAATTTGCTCGAAATGGCGCTAATCGCGTTAAACATAATTACATTATGTTATAGCACTGTAGTGTGCACGGTGCACCCAACAACATTACGCTGCAGATTGTAGCGCATCAGACCACCCAGGGGTGGCGGCGTCTCTCGACTGGCAGGGGCTGTGGCTTCTTCATCAAGCATTCAATGTTGCAAAAGAAACTTATTTAGTGTTCAAGATTTTGCATGAATCTTACAATGGCAACTCAACATGGCCTGTCAACATGCGACTTTTCAGCAAAATGAATTCACAAGACAAATCAAAGCTCGAACAATAATCTATGACAATTTTTCAGATACCATACCATTACGCATGTATCCACAGCAACCACACACCATTGACTCAATAGTGACATACCCTGGTGTCAAAGTGCACAGAACCGCGTCTAAGAATTTGCACAGGCGCTCTACCATTTCATCACCGGCACCAATCTAGCAAGTGGTCGTAGAACGATGAAATGATTTACCATAACGACACAAATTTAGCATGCAAGCTCTAATTGTAATCCCCTTGTGTAAAATGTAGCAACTGTTTTATTCAATAAACTTTTCCAGTGTCCACATATAACAACTTAATGTTCATACATACGTTATAATGTAGAAAACAAGCAACAAGCCAACAACTAAGCCATTAGTTATACAATTAACAAATAAACTTTTCCAGCGTCCATATATAAGAACTTAATGTTCATACATGAGTACATCATAGTGTAAAAAACAAGCAACAGCTTAGCCATTAGATGGAAAATTAACACATAAACTTTTCCATCAACACATATACAACCCACCTATAAAATTAATCTACTTTTATCTTCTCCATCTTCAATCACTGCCAATGCCAAACTATGTCGCCCATCCATATTTTCTATTACATGAGCCAAAAATAGCAACACGCGTACCGTATCGATGGGGTCCTGCATGCGCCGCACGAGTATAGCTACTCACAATAATGAATTCATAAGACAAACAATGATTTTAGCAAAAATATGTAACTTCCCTGATGTGTTGCCACTTCACATGTATCCTTAACGTCCACATCGCGAGGACCCTATTATGACGTACACATGAGTAAAACCACATGTCGGACGTGCACAAGAATTTGCAAAAGCTCTGTACCACTTTATTACATGCACTAATCCTGCAGAAGGTTGATCTAGCCCGGTGAAAACCGTTTGTGACTTTGTACGTTTGTATCTCTGTATACAGCCCGCTATGTAGGGTGGAATGCATATGATTTTAATAAATAGTTTTTTTATTAGAGGTGTGCCAATGTTTGTTGCTCTGTTTGTGACCATGCATTTGCATGGTTGTAACAATAAATCTACTTCTTTGTTACCTTCAACTTTTTTACATGTTGTTGTGCTTCTCTTTAATTGACAACAAAAGATGCATATAAAATTACCATGCATATTTTTAAAATTTATAACTATTTATTGTTCTACTATTTGTACCATAGTCTACATAATCGCGACTTACTGACGGGCGCGGCGTGCCGCCGCGCGGGCTAAGCTAGTTTCTATTAGGAACCAACCACGCACCAAGATGCCAGGCCAGCTTTCATACATGTTAGATAATCATTGCGACCAGGTTAAGTAACTGAAGAAACACAACACAGTTGACCAAAATGTTGCTTTCAAGCTGCCCCAAGTAGCATTAGGCAAGGCCATTTTGGTCAGATGACTTGTTAGGATCGATGGTGGATATTTTATTTTGGTCGCGTCATAGGATCTAAGCATGAACTTATGATACTATATGCACCCAACCTTTGTTTATAAGGTCGCATGAACTAATGCCAAAAAAGTACATGAGCAGATAATCTACATCAGGGCTGCATCGCGCGCGCGGGGGGTGGGGTGGGGGGGGGGGGTGGGTGGGTGGGTATATATAAGGAAAAAAGTACACAGATCAGAGTATATGCCAACAGCTCAAGTGGTTGACTTATAACTATTGAACAAGCTTATGTTGTTTCTTAGTGATGCTAGATAGTACATGGAGGGGTTAATTAACTGTACTTGAATGGGGAGGAGCTTAGATGTATTTCGACAGAAGCAATAATATCTTGAAGTCTTGGAACTCAAACCACCTGTCCCTCTATTACCAGATCATCACCCTGCTTTTGCTTCCATCCCTTCCAAGCCGCCAATGATGGCCTCCTAACACTAGGAGCTAGCCAGTTGGTTGCATGCTAATCTGATTTGTTCTTCAACCATGCTGCTCTGCTAAATGCATGTACTAATTACGATACTAACACCATGCGCATGTCAACTTCTTCTGTTAATTCAGAATGGCCACCTTGGGTCATATTCAAAAGTAACCTATTTGCCAATGGAATTGCCGATCACTCATTCTTTTAGTACGACTTCACTTCTGCAAAACACAATATTTCTACTCACTTTTTAATTATATTTTGGTAACAGATTGGAAACCGAACAGGCATGCAAGTAGAACGGAGGGTCACATGATTCTGCTATCTAGTCAGAGCATAAACACTTAATGGATGACTTGCTCAACACATATCTCATGCTCACAACTTTTCTTATCTATATGTAACACCGACTAGGTATATAGACATCTTATATATACCACCACCCTAGGATGTCAGAGTGCGAGATGAATTCAGATTTGCATACCCCTTTATCTTCAGCCTATCTAAGATAATGGAGGAAAACGAAAAGGTCAGGGTTTCATGTACATGGTTCCAAACTAAGAGGCATGATGTCTGTGACCAAGCGCGATATTGCACGTTTGCGTTGTTGTGAGCCTCCTCGTATAGCTTTGCTAGACATGTCAACCTCAAGATCGGTCAATGTCGCCCGACTACGGCTTTGTTCCATCATGCGGGAAGATTGTAATATCTTTTCTTTGTGTTCTCTTGATGTACCTCTCCAATAATGCATGCATAATGCTTTTTATATTTATTAATGAAAGGTGCAGGTGGGCATATGCCTTCCGTAGACCATAGTCCCCATAACAAAGAAAATATCCTCACCGGCTGGTTGGCGGTCCATCACTGAATGTCATTAAATACGGATGTATAGTAAATAATCTGGTTATCATTTAGATCTCACACAGTTTTGGGGGAGTTCATGTATACTTGCACTACTCCATGGTGTCATGATCCTCTAGCTTCATGAGCTCATGCCATGAAAGCTCTCTTTGTGGTGCCCTTGGGCTCAGCCCCAACTTTCCCTTGTGCCATGGCTCGTTGCTAGGCGGGAAATCCATGGCTCCAGGTGACCTTTTGATCCCACAAACAACATGCTGCAGCAGAAGCTAAATCGTTATTTCAGACATTCATTGATGACAAACTAATATCCCTTTCCTAATTTTGTAGTTAGCAATGTTACTAGTTATTTGGACATCAATCAATGTCTGAAATATATCTAATCGGTTTTTTCATGTATGGAATTGTGTCCTGATGCAGGAAGTGGAAATGGCAGGAACCAGGTGTGTAGACTGATTTAAACTGGGTCTGAAGATTCTGCTCCGACATGTTGGCATCGTTAATCGTAGGGCTTGATTGCTGCAGTTCCTGACATTGCTTATTATGTTGCCTTGGTTTCTCTTCTCAACAATGCAAGAGGGATGCGGATTGCTTAATTCCAATACGTTCGTCCTAGCTATTATAAGGGCTTCTATTTCTATTTATACTGATGGCCGTTGTGGATAATACTCCTGATAAGGTAGCAGTTCCTGACTTGTGTTTCGTTCTGAGTAAATGCAGCAGTAGAACTTACTGATGGTGTGATTGTGGTTTATAGTTTGATTACTTGTGGCCAGGTGAATTCAGGCTTCAGTTGATGGTTTGCATGCAGAAATTAAGCAGGGTCTTCTCAAGGAATTTTCTTTAGTGTTTGTTATATACCGAAAAAGGCTTTCACCCTGCTTTATATATAAAGCAATGACCAACAACAAACCGGTACAAACGCACGCCATAACACATGCACACACCCAAGGCAAGATACATAGGCGCTGAGCGCAGCAACACCATCCCAAGCACTACAAGAGACGCCGGGTCCTCGACCTTGAACATGCCACCGCGAAGATATGAAGCCGCGTACGACGAACCGTGGGCTCCAAGGCAGCGCCTTTAGGAAGGAAACGACACCGGAGCGCCACCACCGCCCGACCCGAGGGTCAGAGTTTCCCCTGGAGCAACACGACGAGCAATGATTGCCGTGACGACGCCTTCAGGAAAGGACCGAGTTTCGCCGCCGCCGGTCCCTCCGAAGATAGAACAAGTTTTCACCCCGGCCAATACTCACCGCCACCGAACGCCACATCCCGGCGACCATGCCGTCCTCACGACCATGGTCATCGGGCAGCACCAAGCCACTGGCTCTGCCCAAGAGCACCGCGACACCACCATTAAGGCCGCCGCCCCGGCCTCCAAGACCTCGACGCTACCTCACCCGCCACCCACCGCTACCCCAACCAAAGAGACGAGAGGAAACGCCCCGCCTTTAGCACTCCTGAGCTGCCCCCAGCGTCGAGACCCACTAGGCCGGCCAAAACTGGCCTCCATCGGCCCGTCCTGCCGCTGGGCGCGAGACGAGTCCGGTCCTGCTGCCGGGCACGAGATGATCGGTCCTGCTGCCGGGCGCGAGACGAGTTCGGTCCTGCTGCCGGGCGCGAGACGAGCGATGAACCGCAACGGGGAGAGGGCCAACCCTTTGGAGAAGGTAGTGGCTGAGCGACAAGGAGAGGAATCGAAGGTCGACAGGGGCGCTCACCGACCGGCCGACACCGAAGAAGTCCGGCCGCCGCCGTGAAATGACCCCGACCACCATCGTGAGCCACCACCACGCCGTGGCAGCCCACATCCACGCCGGGACCCCGAGGGACTGCATCGAACCCCCTGCCGACGGCCATGGACCAGATCCGAGGAGCAGGACGACAACCGCCGCCAACCCCTCCCGAAGCTGCGACCATGACAAGCCCCGGCCTCCGCCCTGCACCAGCAGCCGTGTCCCCGGCAACAAATCCAGCCGGATCTGGCAAGAAACCAGCTCGCCGCATCCCCCTGCACCGCCACCACGACAGATCCGTTGCCACCCCCTGCACCGTCTGTTGGACCCCGGTCGCCGCACCACCGCAGCCGCCACAAGCCTGCCCCCGCCGCCCCGCCCTGTCGTGGCCAAGAGCAGCCACACGAGGAGCAGGGAACCGCCACCGCCGTTGGCCACCACCGCCGGAACGCGGCAGAGCCTGCGCCGCCGCAGTCCGCGCCGCCTGCCGGCCAGATCCGGCCGGTGTAGCCAGGCACGCACCACCCTCTAGCAGCCCGCCGCGTCGTCGAGCCCACCGGATGTCGCCGTTGCCCTGGCCCGTCGCATCTGGCCCGCACCAAACACCACGCGCGAGGAGAAGAGAAGTCTCGCCGCCGCCGGTGCCGGCCGGGCTTCGCCCAGTCGGACCTTGTGGCGGCGGCAGGGGAGGATGGAGCACCCGGCGGCGGCTGCTATGGTTGCCCTCCAGGTCGCCTGCGGGGACGACGCGGGAGGGGAGGACGTTTTTCTTTCCCGTCACCTCACTCAGTGTTGGATTCAGTGTTTGCTATATATGCAGCCTCCTGTAGTCAGTCAGTTCAGTCCTCTGCTTCTATATTATTGTTTGTAAATCTCTGTTGCGGTTGCCGTGGGAAGCTGACATTGGAGACGGCCACCTTAGAGCCTTGTTTCTCTGTAATACCTGTACCAGCAGCTAGTTAACATCGGACTGTACTCCCTCCGTCTAGGTGAGTAAGTCATCTTAGGTTGTGCACCGTGACCAAGAAGGAGGAGAAAACAAGAGAACTTAATGTTCATTTGCTAATTAATAGCATTGCATGCAATGCACTAACCACCGCATGTTGTGTTTGGTAGTCTCAAGTTATTAAAAACATGCACATCCCACATCTCTTATTCGTTGACATGTCAAGAAACAAGAAACGAGGTAGAATTTAATGCACCGCGCCTAAGTGTTTTGGGATTATTTGATTTTCGTAAGATGACTTAGACACCTAGACGGAGGAAGTACTATTTTTGTTCAGCTAATTAACATGGATCGCGTGCTCTCTCGGTAGCTGTTTAACCACTTCTTCAGTGTGTGTTAACTTGTGTAGAGTACATAAAATTGCATGCATGTACGTAATGTTTTGCATGACATTACTTGATTGTTCCTAGAAAACATTAGTTAACAAGTTGCATGCTAATCTGATTGGTTCTTTAACCATGCTGCTCTCCTAAATGCATGTCGTTTTTTTTTTGAACTTATGGCACACTTTATTCAACTCAAATAAGGGATACATCAGAAACAAGATCAGCTAGAATAAACTGTGGAGGATCATTATCCCACGAGATTACAGAATTAGAATTGTAACAACATCTAGCTAACTTGTGTGCCACTTGGTTTGCCCCTCTTGGACAATGAGCATAAGAGATACTCACCCAATTCTTTGAGCTAATATAAAGCAGTCACTCAAAATCACCGAACAAGGACTCAAAATGTCCACTTCCCCCTTGCATGCTAAGATAATTTCGAGGCAGTCTGATTCAAAAGTGATATTGGAACATCCAAGTTGGTCTGCAAACATCATACCATTTTTCAATACCATCGCCTCGGCGGAAGGGGCATCGAGAACGTGACTAACTAGTGACGATGAACTAGCCAAAGCCTGTCCATGGTGGTTTCCAAGAACGGCCGCAGTAGCCCCGCATCCATCCTCCATGAAGCATGCGTCCACGTTCATCTTATACATGTCCTAATTAAGTTATGTATGCTCCTACTCTTACATTAGGCAAATCTCAATCCTATGCCCATGTGTACAAGCTATTATTGGACTTGTCTCTGTACACGCATGTTTGGGTCGGTGAATTAACTTTAATTAATTTCTCAAGTACGAATTTAGTTACTAGTTATTTTCTGCTTTTTTTAACCCAGAACAGTCATTTTAGATCCTGTTATAGTGTTATGTATGCCTAGCACTTATATTTCAGCACATTTTACATCCTCTCATGCTTGTGCGTTGAAGCTGCTGCATGACCAGGCTAGATTAATATTCTCTTTGCTAATGTCCAGCCCGTGGAGAATATAGGAGATCAGCTTGTCGTCCTGGATGGATTGCCAGCCGCGGCGAGTTTGTCAGCGAGGATTGATCAAGGCAGTGTGGATGTTATAGACGCGGCTCAAACACTGCAAGTAATTCCTCTGCCGCTGTGCTGTGGTAGACACGCAACAGTAGAAGTTCCTGTGTTGTGCTGTGCTTTTTTCTTGTTTGCAAATGATTACCTTGTCGAACAATCTGCTGCATCTCTGTTTTCAAATAAGGTTACAGTAGCTAACCTGACCAGAACTTGGTGGTCTTGACGCAAATGCACTTGGATTACTCTCTGTTATTACTTCCTAGTCAAGTGATGGTACTTAATTACGAACGAACAATCATAACATGTATCTAAATTCACGTAATACTTGGAATTATTTATGGTGGATCATACAAGACTAATCCATTTCCATATGTGATAGCCTTTCGACTACTCACTCGTTCAGAAACTTCTTGCCATGCTTTTAATCGATCAAGTTCCCTTCAACCAAACACAATATTTGCCTTCACTTTGTTTCTGCCGAGGGATCATAAACTATCGCACAAGTAGGACAGTAACACATGATTCTGTAGTCCAATCACATGATTAAAGAACATAGTAAACAGTTCTTGACTTGCTTTATCAACACATAATGATGCTCACTGTTTGTTTTCCCCCATAACTAAACATACAAGTAGGATGGTCTTATAATATGATTCGGCAGTCTAGTCACATGACTAAAAAGAATGTTTTCGTGTCTATCACATCACTGGTCCTCACGTGATAAAGAAATGATAAACAGCTTTGGCATGCATTTCTTAATACCTATCACGGGGAAGATATGCTGTTCTGGAAAGCGAGCTGGAAAACATAGCGAAAATGAGTCGGTTCCCACATTTCACACATCTTTCATGATGCAATGGACTTGGAGTGATGGTACGTATGAACAGAACTAGAATAACATGCATATCAAGTTCTTCTACTGTTGTAAGTTGGTTACTGTGGATAATTCAAGACAAATTAATCTGTTTGCAAATGCAGTTTCCCTTCAACGGCATACTCATTCAGACCTGCTGCCATACTTTTCATGTGAGCTGACTTCAACATAACATAGTACTTCCCATCAGTTTATTTTCGGCAAGGTATCATAAACGAAACATGCAATTAGGATGGTCACATGACTCAAAAGACATGATAAACAGTTCTTGAGTGGCTTGCTCAAGACATATCCCATGCTCACAGTCATAGTTTATTTATTTATTTCATAAAGAGGAGTTAACAAGGAAAAGATATGTGTAGAAATCCTATATATAGTCCACTGTCTTAGGATGTCAAAGTGAATGCAATATGTTTCCAGATTTGCTCCTCTCTTTAATCTCTATCCAGCTTCAATCTATCTAAAATATTGGAGGAAAACAAATATACATGTATCCTCTCCTGCTTCATCCATCTTGCAATGTTTATCTTCAGTGCCACGAGTCCATCAGTGCCACCACTAACTTTGCCGCGGCCCTCCTGTCGCACTCCATTACCCTTGAAGCTTTGCTGGCCTCCAATCCCCAGCGTGATCTCGACGCAAAACCCTGTGCCGTGACTCTGTTGTCGCGGCTGTCCATCCGGCGTCCCTGCTCGCTATGCTCGCGACAATGCGCCCCTCTGGTAAATCAGATGCTCGTTACCTGCTACGCTGCGCCGAAAAGCAGGGGCCTCTACGGTCCTTGGAGCTCAATGGGCCCTGCTCTTTTGGCGGGGTCTTGCCCTCGTCGCTCCCTTCATCTGGGAAAGTCATGGAGCCTCTTGCGTGCGCTATTTAGTTTGGCTCCTCACCCAGGCAGGGATTGGCGACTTACTGCCCGAAAAGAAGATTGTCGAAGAGCATGAGGCTAAGTGTGACATCTGCCGTGCTCACCATTTGATCTTGGACTGTTGGTTTGTCGCCTCCTCCTAGCGATCCATCGGTGTCCACGGCTGGCTCTCGCGCCTTTGTGGCAAGCCCTCTTAGTGGTCCGCAGTTTCTGTTGCTGACAGGTCTCAACACTCTCCCCCTCTTTACGTTGGTGTAAACTTTTGAGGTCTTCTTCCTTTTGAAATATATATACTAAGGTGGGGAATCTCTCCCCTCCAGGGGACATTTTAAAAAAAACTCCCTTTGCCAAGCCGAATCTCATGTTTACGCCACCATACGACATTGCAATGACGCTGTAATCCAATGTCACAGTCATGACCTTCCGTGCCTCGGTTCCCGGCAAGGAGAGCACAAAGATGAGATGCGGGAACGCCGGTCCGTGGTGACTATCCATGGAAGCTCATGGCTTTGTTGATACGCCGACGAAGGCCAGCAATGCTAAGGCGGTCTGCTTTGATCCATCCAAGGGATTGCCCAAGCTCCGTGACACTAGCTGTTCATGCAGTCGGCGTGTGCGAGATGCAACCATCCTCACCCTGGCCCCCACTTTCACCAATCGTGTGGAAAAAAGTCTGTTTCGCTGTGTGTCAGTGTTCAATTGATTGGCTTTATTAAATTAACCTGTGAGATGAGATCAGTATTGTTCAGTCTGAACCTTAATTACCGAGATGTTCAGTAGTGTTGAGTTGTAACGTGCAAGTTCAGGTTGCCAAATAAGTTCCGAAGTCAAACGTCTCGATTTATTGTACTTATGGATCATGGCGTGTATAGCGTGAGTACTTCGTTATGTGCGTTCCTTCTTCTATTTCACGTGTCCCGATTTCAGCTCTGCGGTCCAAGGCCTGGACTCACATCATGGCCTAATCTCAGCTTCCCTATCTTGTTACACCTCGTGCCACTTTTGTTCCTCTTTTCTCCTTCGAGAAAAGGTCACGTTTGTTCATGTCGCTCTCGGTTTCATCCATTGCTTACAATACGTCAACAATCATTGTCGATATCACGTTGGCCAAGAATCAAAGGTCTCTTCTCAAACGCAATCCTGGTTCATACTGATGGTTCGGCAGCAATGCTGGTTTTGCCGAAAAAGGCTTTCCCCCCGCTTTATATATAAAGCAAAGATCCACAGTGCCCGGTACAACCGCACTCATCCACCACAGACACAAACACAAACACACACACCCAAGACAGGATACATAGGCGCTGAGCGTAGCAACACACACCCTAGCACTACAAAAGCCGCCCGGGGCTTCATCCGAAGAAGTGAAGCCGCATATGACGAACCGTGGGCTCCAAGACGGTGCCTTCAGGAAGGATACGGCACCGGAGCGTCGCCACCGCCCGATCCGAGGATCAGAGTTTCCCCTGGAGCACCACGACGGGCAGTGATAGCCGCGACGACGCCTTCAAGAAGGGAGCGATCTTCGCCGTCACCAGTCCGTCCGAAGATAGAGTAGGTTTTCACCCCGGCCAACATTCACCGCCATCGAACGCCACACCCCGGCTACCACGCCGCCCACACGGCTGTGGCAGCCGGGCAGCACCGAGGCACGATCTCTACCCATGAGAACCGCGCCACCACCACCAGCGCCGCCGCCCCGGGTTCCAAGACCTTGACACCAAGTCCCCCGAGCCCCACCGCTACCCCACCACAGAGACGGGCGGAAAGGATCCGCCTTTCACACCCCTGGCCGGTCGCAACGCCGAGACCCAGTAGGCCGGCCACAACAAGCCTCCATCGAGCCGTCATGCTACAACGGGCGCGAGACGAGCGCATTCATGCCGCCGGGCGCAAGACGGGCCGGTCCTACTGCTGGGCGCGAGATGAGCGCAGTCCTGCTGCAGGGCGCGAGACGGGCCGGTCCTGCTGCCGGGCGCGAGACCAGCTCGGTCCTACGGCACCAGGAGCGAGGCGGATGATGGACCGCCGCCGGGAGAAGGCCAGCCCTCCGGTGAGAGAAGCGAACGGACGCCGAGGATAGGGGTCGAAGGCCGATACATGCAGCATATAGACGGGTCGTCGCCGGGAAAATCTGGCCGCCGCCGCAATCAACCTGCCACCGCCACAGCAGCCGCTGGGCACGCACCCCCGCAGCCACCACCACTGCGCCGCCACCCCGACCAGCCGAGGGGGCCTCGGTCAGGGCCGCCGCCCGCAGCCCTAGCCTTCGCGGCCCGCGCCGCCGAGAGGTCAGTTCCGAAAGAGCCGCCGCGGCCGTCGTCTCCAGCCTCCGGCCCGCCACCGCCACCACCACGCTGTTGTTACCTCCATCGAGACGCACAAAGCCCCAGGCGACCGCAGCCCAAGCCAACCGGAGCCCGCGGCACCGAGGCGCGACAGGATCCATCACGAGAAGCAGCCAACCGCCACCCACAGTCTGCACCACCACCGCCGCCACCACGCCTGCCCCCTACCCCAGCAAGCAGCCGGGAGGAGAAGGCCGTGGGGCTTGCTGTCCGCAGCCCCGGCCAGCCGACGTGCCGCCGGTGCCAGACCCGGCCAGATCTGGGCACACGCGACCCCCGCACCACCGCCCGAAGGATGTCGCCCCGCAGCCACCGCGCGTCGACGGAGCCTCAAAATGCCGGGCGCGATAGGTAGATGGTTGCGGCACGCCGAATCAGTCTTTCACAGGAAGAATTAATACAGCTTCAACTTGTTGAGAAACTTTGATGTACTCTGCAATTTGGAGCCCTGTGGAAGGATGTTGTGATAGTAGGTCTGCAGCTGCTCTGCTGTGCTCAGCTAATGCCTTGTGATTGCTTCTACAAATGTACTGTACTGCAGTCGCTCTTCACGAGTGTTGTTGCCTTGTTGAGGCCAGTAGTTTAGGGTGACTGCTCGGTATGGAATCCAGCCGAGCATCGTTGAATCACAAAGATCCCAGGCCGGCTGAGACGATTTGGTTTGCTGCTGGTCCTTTCTTTGGGTCATGTTCTGCAGGTTCGCAGTAGCCCAGTGCGTTCTTCAGCAGCAATTTTGTCTGACATATTCTAGTTTGATTGCTAAGGCCAGGCTAGTTAAGGCTTCAGTCGATGTTGTGCGTTGAAGCTGCTGCATGACCAGGCTAGATTAATATTCCCTTTGCTATTTTAGAAATTAATCATCTTATCAGTTAGATTGTCAGAAGAGGGGTCACGGCAGAAGAGAATGACTTCCTCACGGCACCTTTCTCAGAAAAGGAGGTGAGAGCAGCGGTGTTCCAAATGGAACATAACAAAGCTCCAGGACCAGATGGCTTCCCTGCAGAATTCTATCAGAATTTCTGGGATTTCATCAAGTCTGACCTTTTGGAGTTGTTCAATTGTCTTCATGCCGATCGACTTGACCTATTCAGGCTCAATTTTGGCGAGATTATTTTGTTGCCAAAGATTAAGGAGGCTGAACGGATCCAACAATATAGACCCATATGCCTACTTAATGTCAGCTTCAAAATTTTTATCAAAGTAGCTACGAATAGGTTAAACTCGATAGCTGACCATGTTGTCTGGCCATCTCAAACATCGTTCATGCAAGGAAGGAATATACTCGATGTCATAGTAATCCTGCATGAGACCGTTCACGAGATGCACCGAAAAACATGAGTGGAGTAGTATTCAAAATTGTCTTTGAAAAAGCCTATGATAAGGTTAAATGGTCTTTCTTCCAACAGGCCTTAAGGATGAAAGGTTTCTCCGATAAATGTCGTCAATGGATCCACAATTTTGTAACTGGAGGTAGCATGGCCATCAAAGTCAATGATGATGTAGGCCATTACTTCCAGACAAAAAAAGGACTGCGATAGGGTGACCCCATGTCCCCAATGTTATTTAACATTGTTGCTGACATGTTGGCCATTCTGGTTGAGCGCGCCAAGCAGGACAGACAGATTGCAGGAGTAGTGCCACACCTTGTGGATGGTGGTCTCTCTATTCTGCAATATGCCGATGACACAGTTCTTTTTATGGAACATGACCTGGACAAGGCTCGAAACCTGAAACTCTTGCTTTCAGCATTTGAGCAAATGTCGGGTCTTAAAATTAACTTCCATAAAAGCGAACTTTTCTGCTTTGGAGAAGCCGTTGAGGCGGCGGCCGATTATGCTGACCTGTTTGGTTGCGCACATGGCCATATCCTGATTAAATATCTGGGAATACCGATTCATTATCGACGTCTCACCATTGGGGAGTGGAAGCATGTAGAGGAGCGGTTAGAGAAACGGTTGAGCAGCTGGAAAGGCAAGCTGCTCTCTGTTGGAGGATAGCTGGTTTTGATTAACTCTGTCCTTACAAATATGGTCCTCTATATGCTTTCTTTCTTCCAACTCCCAAAAGGGGTCCTGCAAAGACTGGACTATTTCATATCCAGATTCTTTTGGCAAGGAGACGGGTAAAAGAAAAAATACAGCCTAGCCAACTGGAGTGTGGTTTGTAGGCCGAAAGACCAAGGTGGTCTTGGAATTCATGACCTGCAGGTCAAGAATGAGTCTCTCTTTAGTAAATGGTTGTTCAAACTTCTTACTGAGGATGGTGTTTGGCAAACCATACTGCGCAACAAGTATCTAGGCCACAAGGCGGTGTCTCAGGCATATTGGAAACCTGGTGACTCGCACTTTTGGGCTGGCCTAATGGCGGCAAAGAAACATCTTTTTCGCTTTGGGTCTTTCGCGATAAAGGACGGGTCAGAGATTCGTTTTTGGGAAGACATCTGGCTAGGCGGTACCACTCTCCGAGAACAATATCCAGCCTTGTACAATATTGCTCGCGATAAGAATAATACTATTGCGCAGGTGCTCAGTTCACCCCCCCCCCCCCGAATATTTCGTTCAGGCGGGATTTGACTGGCCCCCGACTTATGTCATGGCATAATCTTTTGTCCCGTCTGGATGCGATTAGCCTGACAGAAGGGCGGGATGTGTTTCGCTGGAACCTTACTACATCAGGGTCTTTCACCGTAGACTCTATGTATTGTGCACTCACGCATTCTGAGGTACCGGTGAGTAATAGTAAGAAAATTTGGAGATCGAAGATACCACTAAAAGTTAAAGTCTTCATGTGCTATCTTCGTAAGGGAGTTGTTCTAACCAAAGACAACCTCGCACGGCGCAATTGGCAAGGGAGTAAGAAGTGTTGTTTTTTACTCATGATGAGACCATCAGACACCTCTTTTTCCAATGCAACTTTGCATGTTCTACATGGCCAGTCATCCAAATAGCGTCAAGTTTATATCCGCCCACAAGTGTTGCCAATATTTTTGGTCATTGGTTGGACGGTATTTCAAATAGGTTCAAAACGCTATTAAGGGTGGGAGCGTATGCCTTACTATGGTCGCTTTGGCTATGTAGAAATGATTTTGTTTTTAATGACAAAAATGCTTCTCCTTTGTAGGCTATTTTCCGTTGTACGCACTCGCTTCGTATGTGGTCTATGCTACAACGAGCGGAGGTCCAACCGCTGTTCAAGGCGGTGTGTACGCGATTGGAGCAGGTGGCTACGGAGGTTTTTACCCAACATGGGTGGCAGCATAACCTCCGGATCGGTCCATCTCACCTTTTGACATAGGCACAGTGTCGGTCTATAGGACTCTACTATTGCCGATTTGTCGGTTTTTGTTTTTTTCTGGTTGTCAGACTTTTGGTGTTTTGGCTGTGTGCATCCTAGTTATGCAGAGGCCGGGTGTTGCTCATAATGCTTTGTATCCACTTGATGCTACATTTCTGAGTTAATAAAATCGCCCTTTATCGAAAAAATATCAGTTAGATTGTCATTAATAAATGTCTGAAAACAGTCATGCTATTAATGTTTGGTTACTCTTCTGGACAAGCGACCTCAGTGCATTCACAATCCGGCTTCTGTGAGTGACGATTTGCTGCATTCACAATCTGGCTTCAGTCTGTGGTTTGCATGCTGGGATTAAGCAGCAGTGCTCTTCTTCCAAAGGGTTTATAGTTACTAGTGTTCTTCTTATGTTTATTTTTTGGAACAGCCTCCTGTAGTCAGTCGGTCAGTCAGTCCTCTGCTTCTATAGCCCTGTTTCTCTACTATGCCTGAACTAGCGGCTAAGTTACATCAGACCAGGTGTGATTGAGATTTATAGTTTGATTACTTCTTCTTCTATAGTATTGTCATGTCTGTAATGTTCCACAAAGTAGCCATAGCCGTCATTGCGGGAAGAGGCAGCCGGAGAGCCCTGTTTCTCTGTTTTATATGCCTGTACTAGCAGCTACTTCCTCCGCCCCATAATATAAGAACGTTTTTCAAACTGTTTTAGCTTGGAAAACGTTCTTACATTATGGGACAGAGTGAGTACTTAACGTCAGCCTGTGACCTTTTTGTTCAATTAATTGACCTGAACACCAACACTGTTAGCTTCTCTTTAACAACTTTTCTAGTTTGTTTAGGCATAATTTCTGTAGAGTAGATCACATTGCGTGCATGTGGATACTGTTAGCTAACTAACATTATAAACTGGATTAATATTTCTATGGGTGATCTGAAAATTATTCCTGTTATTTGTTATAAGTATGGCATCAATGTCTGAATACACTTGACCTGTTTGGTGTATGTGGAATGTTTGTTCTTATGATGCAGCAAAGGGAAATTGTGTTTGCTTCAAATTATCTTGTTCATATTATTTTTATAGGAGGAAAATGGGACGAATACCACATGGAAAGGGGGAACAACTGATATGCCAAACGGGCCCCTCCCCCTTCCCTCGTGTCGTATCCCTCGCGAGGCGACCCGAGGGCCCCCAGATCGTAGCCCCCCCCCCCCCCCCCCCGCTCCTCTGCCGCTGGCCCCTGCAGCGGTGGCGGCGGGCCCTGTTCCTCTAAGGGGAGGGGGATCTTCGGCCTTACAGAAGGGCGAGGCGGCGGCCTCGGTCTGTGTGGCGGCGGCGATCGATGCGGCCGCTCGGGCGGCGTGGGGGTCGGGCCTGGGCGCGTTGCTGTTGCCGGGTCGGGTGCTCGCGGTGGAGGTTGGGAAGTTCTCTTCTTCGACTTGCTCAGCGGCCGGCGGAGGCGTCCTGGTGGCCAGGGACGCAGGTCCGGTGGATAGCTCCTCCGGTGGTGTCTCCAGGCGTGGCGTGGTGTGGATCTGGTGGTCAGGGACCCGCTCGTGTGGCGGCGCGCGGAGCTCCGTGCCTCGGTTCTCAGATCTGGCCGACCTCGATGGGGCGGGGTGGCAGCCCCCCCCCCCCCCCCGTCCTCTACTCACAGGCTTCACGGCTGCGGTGCGGTGGTGCTGCCCGACTTCGTCGACATCAAGGTGCGGTGCGCCTGATGCGGTGGGGCTGCTCAATGGTGGCTGAACAGCGACAACGAGTACTATGGTATGTGGTGGGGGGTGGTGGCGGAACTGTTACAACCGGTCTTGATATCACTGCTTTTTGTTGGCATGGCGGGCGCTTCGGTTTTGGTCTCCGACGGGTGTGCGGTGGCGCGCGTGGGGCATGTCGGCACACCTGATGTATGGCCGCAGCCCGGACCATGGTTGTTCCTGGCCTCGGTCAGTGCTCCTCTACTCCTTGTTGGCATGGTGCTCGACAGGGCATGGTGGTTTGCGCTGCGTCCGGTGGCCTATACTCAGGCGGTCGTTGATGGATCTGGCGCCTAGTGCTGACGTTTGGTTGTCGGTGGTCCCCGCAGGGTGCGGTTGGCTCCGGCGGCTTGTCGTGCTTCTTCGTCTTTTGAAGGATTCGATGGTGTTGGTGGTCGGCTGTCGTCTTATTGTAGGAAAGTGCTCAAACTCTAGGTGAGAACCTTGCATCGACTATGTCGATGCCGGCGGCAACGACGTCTATGGACGTCGTTTTCCTTGCAGGAGGTGCCGTTGTGGAGCTCTAGCACCTACAATTCTTTTCTCTGTGATCTCCAGGTGAAAACCTAAGATCGGGATTGCCATATCGGATGGCGGTGTTGTGCCCTCGACAACACTACCTCCTTGGAGGCGTCATCTTGGAGACCCAAATGACGGCTTCAGTTGCTGCATCTGGTTGAGGGTGGTTCATGTGGTGGTGGTGGTGTGGCCTGCTCAGAACCGAGGGTGGTGTGTTCTGCTTCAGGTGTTTCTCTTCGGATGTCCTATGTGTGGTCTCCGGCCTGCTACTATGCATGCTCATGACCTTGTTCTATTGAGGCGAGCCTCGGGCTCTTGGTCTCGTCTTGGTTCACCTTTGCTCAATAATGACGCAATGACGCCTCCCCGACATGCTAATCGTCTTGAACTTCCGTGGCGGAGCTCTCAGTCAAGGTTTGTGTTAAGCGTTGGCACTCGTTGATTGTGGATGCTCCTCTGTTGTACCGTGGGGTTTGATACGCACGCCGGTGCGGTGCGTTAGGCTATTTGTATAGTCTTAGTATTGTGATCCCTTGATGCACCCCTCGTCTACCTGTTCCTGTTAGTTTGCTAGCTAGGTCTTGCCTTATGTTGGGCGTCATTGTCCCTCTCCTTTTCTTGTAACACTTGTTACTTGTCTGGTTTTCGGCTCGGTTTTCCTCATAAACAGGGTCAATTTGTTAAGGTTTTTGATCCGGTTTTCCTTATAAACTGGATCACCCTCCTGGCATTATGGCCACTTTGAGCAATATATTCAGGTGGAGGGACTCGTCCCCCGGTGATTCTAAAAAAAACACATGGAAAGGGAAAAATAATTGGGGTTTGCTTCAAATAATGAAGCAGGTTGTGTCATGATTATTATCGGCTTTGGTAAACTCTGAACTTTATCTTCTTCAGTTATTATGTAATGTGGGTGTAGTATCTCCTTCCCCATCCCCCAAATTTGTACAAGTTGGGATACTCATTAGTGAGTCACCTAGTTTTGAGCATCATTAACTTCTCCGAATACTTGCCCTACAAAAAGACTCTTAGCGCCGGACACTGTTCTCCTGAGATCTGCTCAGTTCATTGCAGTGGCTTAACTGCAATCTGTTGTACCATTCACAATTCTGCTCGGCTATTGACTTTACCCTACACTGTTTACTCTGTTGATTCAACCTGAAGCCTTGAAATTTTCTCTTGAGATCGCATGTCGCATGAGCATTTGTTGTATTTCTTCTTACCCCCTGTGCCAGGCCTCAGGCTACTCAAGCTCGTACAAGTATTCAAGTGCTGATTTGTTGGTTCTACACTCAGGTATCCCAGAACCTCATGATGAGGAATTCTTGGCTTGTTAACTACTCAAAGAGTGGAGCACGGTTAGGGGAATTCCCAAGTCTGTGTCTGTCTTGAACAATACTGCAGTATAAATTAAATGGTTATCTCTTTCATTAGCCGTTTTAGCAATGTAATCTTGTTTGTTTCAGAGCCTGAGTTGCTCCTCATATATCCCTTGCAAAACCATGATGCTTCCTTGCATGCGCCCCCACGACATACATGTTCCCATGTATATACTTCCCTGCTGAAGGATAAAGCTTGTTTCGGCGGCACGAAGCTGATATATCCTTGAGCATTTCCTCTGGTTTAGCATAAGCTGGGATCAATACTAAGATTTGTGAGCTATCTAGTGTTTCCATCGTTGTGTGGTTGAAAATACATTGGTATTTCACTTGTTTAAGAAACTTTTCAACTATGGTTCTGTTTCAATCTTTCAGTGCTGGTTACTGTGCAGTTGTCGGCGGGCGTCAAACCATCCATTTCGCAAGAGGAACTAAAGCTCTGACTTGTTGAGAAACTTTCCATCATTCTCTAGTTTGGAGCCTGCTGAAGAATGCGAGTCTGCTAGTTAGGGGAATGAATGCTGGCTTGTAATTACTTCTGTAACTGAACTGAACCTACAGATTTCTAGATGGAGAATTAATGGGGCCTGCCGTGTAGGTCACTAGTAGAAAAACGACCTTATGTTTACCTCATTAGTCCCAGTTCAATTACGGTCCGGTACTAATGGTACCATTAGTCCCGGTTTATTTGTGACCTATAGTCCCGGTTGGTGGCTCCAACACGGACTAAAGGGGTGATTTTCAAACTCAACCCCCCTCCCCCCATCGCCTTTTCAGGTTTGAAAAATAAATAAAAGAAAATGATAAAAACTTCAAAATTAAAAATCCTTTGAGATGTAGTTATGTTACTACATGTACTAGTTATGGAAATTTTAAAACATAAATTTCGACATGATTTGCAAAAAAGTGTTATGAAAAAGTAAAACGACCATATCTTTTGCATACGATGTAGAAAACGTTTAATATATCAAAATGTTTAGCGCGAAAATCCGCATCCGATTTCGACTGTCGTAAGCCGTTTTGCAAATTTTTAGAATCCTCAAATTCTGAAAGAAAAAACAAATTATGCTCAAATTTCAGTTTTTTGAAGTTTGGTTAAATCTGGTCAAACTATGGTCAAACTACTTATTCAAGAAATATTAGTGTTACTAAATAATTATTATAGTTTTATTGATTTTTGGTCAAACTGTGGTCAAACTATGGTCAACTCTGGTCAAACTGTGGTCAAACTACTTATTCAAGAAATATTAGTGTTACTAAGTAATTATTGTTTTTTAGAATAATAGTTTCAAACTCAAATGGTGAAACGTGTGACTTCATGCTCAAACTAAACTCCTGAGGGTTAATAGGGCTGACTGCTTACTATTGTCAGGAAAACAAGTGCGGACTTGGAAGCTAGGGGGAATAGAACTCCGAAGTTAGGCGTGCTCAGGCTGGAGTAGTGAGTGGATGGGTTACCGGCCAGGAAGTTAGACGACTTGGAATGAGCGCTCCACACTTGAGCAGTGATGAGGGGTGATTAGAGATTAAATCATCAAATAATTCAGAAATTTGAAAATCGGAAAAAAATTCAAAAAAAACCTTTAGTCCCGGTTGGTGTTGCCAACCAGGACTAGAGGTCCCCCAGCCCCCGGCGCGGACTCGTGCCACGTGGTGGGTGTGTTTAACCGGGACTAAAGGGGGTGCTTTAGTCCCCATCCTTTTGTGCCGGTTGTACCGGGACTAAACGTTCTTACAAACCGGGACTATAGCCCGATTCTACGCTAGTGGGTTGAGTGCTTGGCGTCGAGTCGAGCATTGCTAAGTCAAATCCGAGGCCGCATAGCAGTTTAGTCTTCATGTTCGCTGGTCCCATTGTCGCTGTACCACAGTGTAACTCTCTCTTTTTTACTTCCCAGTGATGTGATGGCAAGTATGATAGAAACTAACATAACATCCATACTATGTTTTTCTAGTACATGAAGGTTGGTTACTCTGATACAGGACTAGCATGTTTGCAAATGCTTTTTTCGATAAAGGGCACTTTATTACTTAAAAAGTTTAAGCATAACCATGTCCAAGTTTCAAAAAAAACCGAAAAAGGTGAAATACAAGTAATCATGTGGAGACCGTATAACCCCTATGACATAGGAGAGCCAATCCGAAGATCATGCTGCCATCCATGTTAGGCAAAAGTATCCCTCACCGTAGCCTCCAAGCGTGTACATAGCTCCCTAAATAGGTCTGGATTCTCCACACGTTGTAGAGACGACCATAAACGGAGGGTACTGGTGCATTTGTAGAAAACCTGCAACAGAGAAGAACTTTTATCGTTAAATGCTAGTTCCATCACTCGCTCATTTACAAACTTCTCTCCATTCTTTTGACGTGAGTTCCCTCCAACCACTCTTTTTCTTGTGTTTTTCGCAAGAGATAGGAAACTAAGCATGCAAGTAGACTAGTCATATCATTCAACAGTCTACTCACATGATAGTAATGTCCTGATAAACGATTTCTGAATGTCCTTCTCCACATATATCCCATGCTCACAATATTTTCTTTCGAAACAAGAGCTAACAAAGATTACAGGTTTGTATAAGTCCTATATATACCTCTGCCTTAGGATGTGAAAGTGAGTGTGATATTAATTCATATTTTTCCCTTGCATCTTTAGCTTATTTACATCTAAAATATTGGAGGGAAACAAAAATGTGAGAGTCAATGAGGTGAAGGGAAAAGGAGCTGAAAATCACTAGCATTGTCGTGCATTGCTTAGTCCACTTGAAGTCAAATTACCACTAGGCATGGTATGTGGAAGTAGGAGCCACAGTGGCCTTTGTAGCTCTCAGAAGAACACCCACCATACAACGAATATGCCAGCACGCAGATGATTCCAGAAGCTTTGTCTGAAGAAACAGGCTGCCAAAGGTCTAACTGTGTCTTGTAGACATGACAATGCCTAAACTGAAAACTTTGAGAAAACCTAATGGAGCGATGGTTGTTTCACGCCCATGCCCTCCACCATGCCCACAACGGTTGGTGAGATCCCAGTCAAGGGGAACCAGGAGGACTACGAAACGGAAGCTGAAGTGACCGAGAGAGAAAACGTAGGAGTGAGCCATAGGAAGATCATCTAGTGTCCCATTTGTGAGAGTGTTTTTTTTTGAAAGGGGCAAGTGCCATCCCTGTAACGTATCGATGAAATGATAATTGCCTGAACTCCCACCTACTCACCCTCTTCATCTGTTCTTCACATCACTTACTCCCAAATTACCCCCTCCGATGTGTGAATCTAGTACCACCACTAGCAGGACATGACAGTTTGACAGTGGCAATCATGGTAATTTTTCTCTATTAGCACTCGAAAACAATTGATGTAAGCACAAATCTGTGACAGGACAGATGTTTTCTACTCCCTCCGTCCCAAAATAAGTGTCGCTGGTTTAGTGCAAAGTTGTACTAACTTTGTACTAAATCAGCTTATTTTGAGACGGATGGAGTATATCATTATTACAAAGGCATCTGAGAGTCCCTATCACTGTGAAGAGGATAGAAGCCTTGCATCCAGGGCTCATGTGCTTTTTGCATAATTTTTTTATTAATATAGAAGCAAATGTGTTTGCTCTCCTTGCGTCTTGATGACATTAAGACTGCTAGCCCCTTGCAAGAGAGGATCTAAGCTTCTATTTCTTCAACACAAAATGAAATGTTTTGTTTCTGTACATTTCTGCAGCCCAGGCTCATATGCTATTTTCATTTACAAACTATTCACGCACCAAATGGAGTAAATGCCTTTTTTTCATAAGGCCTTAATAATGTAACGATTTTTGTGGATTTTATAAGGAACTTGGCAGCAGAATTCGAAGCCCCGCTGTCCAGTGAAAGCACACCATTTAGAGCAGAGGGGTCGATGTAGATACAGGGCATGTCGTCTGTTTCTGGTTGTCGTTCGGCTTGCACGCTGTAGATGGTTAATCAGCAGCAGGAGGAGGAAGTGTGGCTTTCATGCTGGAGGAGGTGCACTTGTTGAATGCAATGGGCCTATGATGGAGAAACGGGTGCAGACAAACAATTGCAGTGCCCTGGTGCTGAAAACTGTATGTCTGTCTATGGTGGAATTTCAGTTTCAGATTCAACAGCACCGAACAGATTTGTCCTTGAGCATTTCCCCAGGTTTAGCAGAATCTGCGACCTATACTCAGATTTGTAAGCTATCTATTCATGTATCTAGTATTTGCATCGTTGTTATCCGGTTGAGAACACATTGGCATTTCACTTGTTCAAGAAACTTTTGGAACTCTGATTTCATCTGTTTCAATGCAGATACTAGGCCGATAATGCTGGTTACTCTGGAGTTGTCAGCGGGGTGCCGTCAAACCATCCATTTGGCAAGAGCAACTAAAGCTTCAACTTGGAGCCTGCTGAAAAATGCTGGCTTGTAATTGCTCCTGAAACTAACGGAACCTGCAGTTGCTCTTGATCGAGAATTGTTGGGTCCTGTGGTGTAGGGTGAGTGCTCCGCGTCGATTCGAGTCAAGCATCGCTGAGTCAAATCCCATGCCGCGCCGAGACGATCTAATGGAGTTTAGTCTTCCCTTTCCTGCTGTCATGTTCGCTTACGAGGGAGGAGGACATCCATTTTGTGTTCTGTATGTACACGCATTTGTAAGCTATCACTTCTTGTCTTTGTACACCGATATGCAGGCCTAGATGAAATTAATATTGGTAAATTCGTACGTACAAATTTAGTGAGTACCATTCATTTTTCATTTACCCAGAATATTCAGCCTTCTAATCTGCTTCATCTTCCTGAACATTCTGTTAGCATCAAATAATATACCACTAGATTATTATCGGATTTGCTGAGCTTTGGCATCCTGTTCCTGTTGAGATACTTGTAATGTGAATGGCTTCATCTCCCTGAACATTTCCTGGAGTTAGTACTAGGTGCTGGGATACTCACGTTTCTGAACATGAACGCTTGTGGGGTTATATGATGTGATTAATTTCAGGGAGTCTCAAGCGCAGGAGGCGTTAATTTCTTCCACCCCTGTCACACTGCAGGTTTTCCTCTGCAGAAGGTGTCAGATTTGAATGTAGATGGCTGAGTAATAAAAAGAACCTACTGATTATCATGTTGGCTGCTTCTTGTGCCGCTGCCCCGCAGCTGCGGGCCTGCGGCTGGGGGAGATGCACAGCACAGGAGCTAGTGATGTTCACTTTTGGGTTGACAAAATGGGTGGCCGCAGAAGGAAAGCCTATGGCTATAGCGTGGTCAGGTGAGATTTGAACTGAATGGTGATCTCTTTATTTGAGCTGTTTTAGCAATGGACTGTTCCTGTTAAGATCTGACTTTGTTTCACAGAGTAATGCAGCAGTAGAACTTACTAACGGTGTGATTGAGATTTATAGTTTGATTACTTGTGGCCAGACGAATTCAGGCTTCAGTGGATGGTTTGCATACAAAAATTAAGCGGGGGTAATGTAACACCCACGATGCGGCTATATCTCCCACGTGTCGAAGCACGACTTAGAGGCATAACCGCATGGTGGTTTTGTCGCAAGAAGGGTCATCTTCACACAATCCCATGTAATAAACAAGAATGGGATAAAGAGAGTTGGCTTACAATCGCCACTTCACGCAATACATAAATTAAGATCATACATCATTCAAATACACTCATAGACCGGCTACGGTCAAGTTCAAATGAAAAGAAGACAACCCCAAATGCTAGATCCCCGATCGTCCCGACTGGGCTCCACTACTGATCATCTGAAAACGATACATAGTAACGACCAAGGGCCTCATCAAATTCCCACTTCAGCTCAGTTGCGCCATCTGCGCCAGTATCCTCGGCACCTGCATCTGTTTTTGGTAGAATCTGTGAGTCACGAGGACTCAGCAATCTCACACCGCGAGATCAAGACTATTTAAGCTCATAGGTAGGTAAGGGGTAATATGGTGGAGCTGCAGCAAGCACTAAGCAAATATGGTGGCTAACATACGCAAGTGAGAGCGAGAAGAGAAGCAACGCGTCGGTCGAGAAACTAGAAGTGATCAAGAAGTGATCCTGAAACTACTTACGTCAAGCATAACACAAACCGTGTTCACTTCCCGAACTCCGCCGAGAAGAGACCATCACGGCTACACACACAGTTGATGCATTTTAAAGAGGTCAAGTGTCAAGTTATCTACAACCGGACATTAACAAATTCCAATCTGCCTCATAACCGCGGGCACGGCTTTCGAAAGATTATATACCCTGCAGGGGTGTCCCAACTCAGCCCATCACAAGCTCTCACGGTCAACGAAGGAATAGACCTTCTCCCGGGAAGACCCGATCAGTCTCGGAATCCCGGTTCGCAAAACATTTCGACAATGGTAAAACAAGACCAGCAAAGCCGCCTGAAGTGCTGACAGATCCCGATAGCAGCTGCACATATGTCGTTCTCAGGGCACACCGGATGAGCCAGACGTCGGGTTGGTATAGACCCTGGTTGCCCAGGGGACGCCGGACATCGCTCAGGTTGGACCAACACTCGAAGGAGCACTGGCCCGAGGGGGGGGGATAAATAAAGATGACCCTTGGGCTCGCGAAAACCCAAGGGAAAAGGGCTTAGGTGGTAAATGGTAAAACCAAGTTTGGGCCTTGCTGGAGGAGTTTTATTCAAAGCCAACTGTTAAGGGGGTCCCATAAATCACCCAACCGTGTAAGGAACGCAAAATCAAGGAACATAACACCGGTATGACGGAAACTAAGGCGGCAAGAGTGGAACAAGTCACCAGGCATAAGGCCGAGCCTTCCACCCTTTACCAAGTATATAAGGTGCATTAAATTAAACAGGAGATATTGTGATATCCCAAAATATCTGTGTTCCGACCAGGAACAAACTTCATCTTCACCTGCAGCTAACAACGCTATAAGAGGGGCTGAGCAAAAGCGGTGACATGGCCAAACAACGGTTGCTAGGACAGGTTGGTTAGAGGTTTGTCATGGCAATAGGTAGGCATGGTAAACAAAGGCAGGTAGGGCTAACATAGCGATAGAGCGAATACTAGCAAGCAAAGATAGAAATGATTTCGAAGGTATGGTCATCTTGCCTGCAAGGTTCTCAGAGTTGTCGAAGGCTGGATTCTCGTTAGCATACTCAACAGGTTCCTCGTGCATGTACTCGTCTCCCGGCTCTACCCAAAGCAAGAACACAAGCAAGGAACCACAATAAATCACGGAGCAATGCACAAGCAACATGATGCAATACATGTCATGATATGCGGGATGTGGTATGCAATGCATATGCGTGCTTCAGAAGGAAAAATGATGAACAAGGCATCAACTTGGCAAACCAAGTGTGCCGCTGGAAAGATGAGGTGATTTCGGTTGAAATCGATATAAAGATCACCGGATTCGGATGCACGGTTTGCAAATGGCAAGCAAGACAAGTATGGCACAAAGCTGCGATTAACAACACGATGCTACTTAGCATGCAACAATAAACTATGCTACAGCACCCCAACATGAAAACAAAGCATATGGAGATCATCTACAGGATATGCTTTACAAAAGAGGAACACTGAGCTACGGCTAAATCACATCATAACAGGTTCAAACAAGCATGGAGAAAGTGCATAAAAATCTCAGGTTGGACATGGCATAAACAACATCATGAAGCAATGTTCAGAGCAGGTTATCAACATGCTACAGGAACTTATAATAGCAAGCAAGGCATGGCATGAATCTACTCAAATCATAGATCAAAAGTCCCTTACTGACCATAAGCCAAAAAGGATCAGAAAATATGATGGCACCCACGTAAACATAGCAAGTTTCGTTAACAGATTTCAGCAAACAAGCATGGCATTGATATAATTACGAAGGCACCTTCGTGAACTCGATGCACTCACTACAGAGCACCTCATGATAAACTAAGCATACATCCATTAAGAAGACATGTCATAGAAGCTATACATGGCAATAAACAACATCATAGCATATCCGGACCAACTACAACAACCTCGGCCAAATTGATTAACATGTAAACAATCTGCCAGGAAACATTTTGAAGTACAATTAGGGCACGAAAATTGCATGCTAGACTACTTCATAATTGCAACCAGGACCATGGATGCATAGATCATAATCATGTTTTCAAAACACTCTTACTGAAGTATCTCAAAATATGCATGGATCTCTCTGTAGCAACATGTTTACATGGCATCAAAATTACAGCAGAACAGGAACTAAAATCAGCATTATCACGAAGCCTAGTTTGCATGCTTGTGCTAGTCACCACATTGATCACAAAAATACATGGTAAGCACCTCTGTAAAGAAGACATATCCTAGTTCAAAACACATTTAGGGACCAAGTCCATAGGATGCACACATAAATCATGGCAAAAATGACAAAAGAGCTCGTGCTGATAAGATTTTGAAACTAACATTATGAAGCCCTCTTCCAACAGCATTTCGGGCAGCAAGATGACCTCAAATGCAAATGACACAATGGAATGAAATGATGCACTCTTTGAGACGAACAATTTGACATATTACACACCGGAGCGGGCGCCGACGGCGGGCGGGGTCGGCGGACTCGCGCGGAGGCGGACGGCGGCGGCGGAGGCGGGCCGCGCGGAGCGGCGACGGCGCGGGGAGACGCGGCGGGGGAGAGGGGCCGCGGTGGGGCGCGCGGATGCGCGGGGAGCGGAGCTGCGGGTGCGGGCTCGCGGGCTGCGGCGCGGGGGCGGCGCGCGCCGTGGCGACTCGATCTGGGCGGGGAGGGCGTGTCGGCTGCGGCGACGTGTCCGGTGGCGGGGGACGATCTGCTAGGGTTTGCCCGTGAATTTCGGAGGGGGAGGCATATATATAGGATAGAGGAGCTAGGAGTGTCCAAATGTGATGCGGTTTTCGCCCACACGATCGTGATCGAACGACCGAGAGCATGGAGGAGAGTTAGATGGGTTATTGGGCTGTTTTGGAGGGGTGTTGGGCTGCAACTTAAAAGAGGCCTTTGCGGGAGTGCGGTTAACCGTTGGAGTACCAAACGAGCTCCAAATGACCCGAAATTTGACAGGTGGTCTACCGGTGCTATACCAGGGCCACATGGCAAGGCTCGGTCCATTCCGAGAACGTTCAACACCCGCACATGAAAAGAGATAAGAGGGGGGTGCGCCGATGCATGTGGGAGTGTCGGATTGCGAAACGGACAACGGGGAAAATGCTCGGATGCATGAGACGAACACGTATGCAAATGAGATGCACATGATGACATGATATGAGATGCATGACATGAATAAAATGAAACACAAAAGACAAAACCCAACCACGGAGGGAATATCATATCACATAGCCGAAAATGGCAAGAGTTGGAGTTACAAAGACGGAAAGTTACATCCGGGGTGTTACAACACTCCACCACTACAAGAGGATCTCGTCCCGAGATCTAGGACTGAAAGAACTCCAGATATTCGGAACGGAGGTGATCCTCGCGCTCCCAGGTGGCTTCTCGGTCGGAATGGTGTGACCACTTCACTTTCAGGAATTTGATTGACTTGTTGCGAGTCTTGCGCTCGGTTTCTTCAAGAATAGCAACGGGGTGCTCATGATAAGAGAGATCTTCTTGGAGGTCGATCTCTTCGAAGTTGATAGTGCGCTCAGGAGTCTTGAAGCACTTGCGAAGCTGTGACACGTGAAACACATCGTGCACGTTTGCAAAGTTGGATGGAAGCTCAAGTTGATAGGCGAGATCGCCTCTTTTGCCAATGATCTTGAAAGGACCCACGTATCTAGGGGCAAGCTTCCCTTTGATACCGAAGCGACGAGTGCCTTTCATTGGAGAGACGCGGAGGTAGACATGGTCTCCGATTTCAAAAGCCAAGTCACGGTGCTTGCTATCATAGTAACTCTTCTGTCGCGATTGCGCGGCTTTGAGGTTCTCACGAATGACTTTGCACATTTCTTCGGCTTCTGTGATCAAGTCGTTGCCAAGAAGTTGGCGTTCACCTGTCTCAGACCAGTTGAGAGGAGTACGACACTTTCTGCCATAGAGAATTTCGAATGGGGCCTTGCCCGAACTCGCTTGGAAGCTGTTGTTGTAGGAGAACTCGGCATATGGAAGACAATCTTCCCACTTCATACCGAAAGAGATGACACAAGCCCTGAGCATATCTTCAAGGATTTGATTGACTCGCTCGACTTGGCCACTTGTTTGAGGATGGAAAGCTGTGCTGAAACGAATGTTGGTGCCCATGGCCGTCTTAAAGGAGTCCCAGAACTTAGAAGTGAAGATGCTTCCACGATCTGAAGATATCAATTGTGGAATGCCATGCAAGGAGACAATTCTGGAGGTGTATAGCTCTGCCAGCTGAGCTGCTGTGATAGATTCTTTGATAGGAAGAAAATGAGCCACTTTGGTAAGCTTGTCAATGACAACGAAGATAGCATCATTTCCACGCTTGGACTTAGGAAAACCAGTCACGAAGTCCATCTCGATATGGTCAAACTTCCATTCCGGAATAGCAAGAGGTTGAAGGAGACCAGCTGGTCGTTGGTGTTCTGCTTTCACTCTTCTGCAGACATCACATTCATTCACGAATTGAGCAATCTCTCGCTTCATTCGAGTCCACCAATATGACTGCTTGAGGTCATGGTACATCTTTGTACTTCCAGGATGAATGGATAGGAGGGAATTGTGTGCCTCATTCATGATGACTTTTCTCAGATCACCTTTTGGAACCACAATTCGATCCTCGAAGAAAAGAGTATCTTTGTCATCCAAGCGATAGCACTTGTACTTAGGAATGCCCTTGTCAATACCACGTTTCACCTTCTTCACCATGGTATCCAGGAGTTGTGCCTCACGAATTTGATCTTCCAAAGTAGGAGAGACTATGAGGTTGGCAAGAAAGCCTTGAGGAACAACTTGAAGATTCAGCTTGCGGAAGGCTTCACAAAGATCCGGTTGAAACGGCTTGAGAATTAGACTGTTGCAATAAGCCTTTCTGCTCAGAGCATCTGCAATCACATTCGCCTTGCCAGGAGTATATTCGATACTCGGATTGTACTCCTGAATCATTTCGACCCATCGAGTTTGCTTGAGGTTAAGGTTGGGTTGAGTGAAGATATACTTGAGGCTCTTGTGATCGGTGAAAATGTCCACTTGCCTTCCCAATAAGAGATGTCTCCATGTTATCAATGCATGGACAACTGCCGCCAACTCAAGATCATGAGTGGGGTAGTTCTTTTCGTTGGGCTTCAACTGACGAGAGGTATAGGCCACAACTTTCTTCTCTTGCATCAACACAGCACCGAGACCTTGAAGGGAAGCATCACAGAATACTTCGAATGGTTTGGATTCATCTGGAGGAGTCAAGACAGGAGCTGTGACTAGCTTCTCTTTGAGGGTGTTGAAAGCGACGTCACACTCAGGCGTCCAGACATACTTGACATGCTTCTGGAGGAGGTTGGAAAGAGGCTTTGCAATCTTAGAGAAGTTCTCAACGAATCTTCGGCAATAGCTTGCAAGACCGAGAAAACTGCGGAGCTGCTTGACATTCTGAGGAGGTTCCCAATTCACAACTGCAGAAACCTTCGCCGGATTAACAGCAATTCCCTTGGCGGAGATGATGTGACCAAGATAAAGAACTTCATCAAGCCAGAACTCACATTTGGAAAACTTCGCATAGAATTGATGCTCTCTGAGCTTGTCGAGCACCAATCGCAAATGTTTGGCATGATCCTTCTTATTCTTGGAGAAGACCAAAATATCATCGAGATACACCAAAACGAATTCATTGGTGTAGGGGTTGAAGATAAAGTTCATCATGCGAGAGAACGTTGGAGGAGCATTGACAAGGCCGAAAGACATGACAGTATATTCATAAGAACCATAGCTTGTTCTGAATGCTGTCTTGGGAATATCTTCTTCACGAATGCGAATCTGATGATAACCCATACGAAGGTCAAGCTTGGAGAAAACTTTAGCCCCTTTGAGTTGCTCGAAAAGCTCATTGATGTTGGGAAGTGGGTACTTGTTCTTGATTGTCTTCTTGTTCAATGGACGGTAATCGACACAAAGTCGGTCCGTGCCATCCTTCTTCTGGACAAAAAGAACTACACAACCCATGGGGAAGAACTCGGTCTGATCAAACCCAGACGCTCTTGTTCATCGAGCTGCTTCTTCAATTCCTTCAGCTCCTTGGGTCCAAGCTTGTATGGACGCTTGCAAACGGGTTCTGTTCCAGGCTCAAGATCAATAACGAACTCGACTGGCCGATGAGGAGGCATACCCGGAAGCTCTTCTGGAAAGACATCTTGGTACTCACAAACGACTGGAATCTGAGAAATAGCATCCAATTCGCCCTTCTCATTGAGAGAAAACAACCGAATGGTTTCATCGCGAGCAGCATAGATGATAACATCCTCAGAAGGGTGTGTCAATTGAATTTGCCTAGCAGCACAATCAAGCTGAGCCTTGTGCTTAGAAAGGCAGTCCATCCCAAGAATAAGATCAATATCAGAATCGCCAAGAACAACTGGAGAAGACAGAAATTTATAGTCGCCCATCTGGATGGAAACATCCGGAACCATGGAGCTTGCGTTCATGAATTTACCCGGAGAGACAACTGATAATGGTCTAGGCAAATCTTGAAAAACCATCTCATGCTTAGATGAAAAAGGTCTTGAGATGAAACTATGCGATGCACCAGTATCAAATAAGACTTTTGCAGGAATATCATTAATAGGAAGATTACCGATGATCACATCTGAAGAATCCTCTGCCTGAGCTGCATTCATCATGTTCACCTTTGCAGACTTTGGATTATGCTTGACCACTGCATTGCTTGAAGATCTCACAGGAGGAGGAGGAGGAAGGCGCCTTTGATTTAAGCACTTGTTCGCGTAGTGGCCTTTCTGCTGGCACTTGTTGCAAGTCACTTCTGAGAGCGGACGGTGATAAGGAGCACTTGACCTTGGAGCTTGAGACTGAGACTTGTTCTGATAGCTTGGGTTGGGTGGGTGGGAAGATCCACGGCCAGCTGAGTTCTTCTGATGGTAAGGCTGACGAAATGGAGGAGGAGGAAGATAAAATTTCTGCTGCTTAGCTGCCACTTGTGAGGAAGAAGAAGATTGCACTGCATCTCTGATTCTCTTCTTAGAAGCCTCACACTTGAGCTGAGCACCTTCTTGCTTGAGTGCCATATTGTAGAATTGATCAAACTGAGTAGGCTCAATAAGAACGAGAGCTAACTGCAGATCCTCTCTAAGGCCACCTCTGAACTGATAGATCATACTCTTCTCATCTGGAACATCTTGCTTAGCAAAGCGAGCAAGTTTCTGAAACTGCTTGTTGTATTCATACACTGACATGTTGCCTTGCTTGAGATTGCGGAACTCCTCACGCTTGCTCTCAACAACACTGGTAGGAATATGGTGAGCTTTAAAGTCCCGACAGAAATCAGTCCAAGTAATCACTCGACCACCTCTGGAATCCTTGTATTGCTGGAACCAATCAGCTGCCTGATCCTTGAGCTGAAAAGAAGCGAACTTGACATAGTCCTCAGGCCTGACATTGCTGCATTCAAAATGCTTGTTGATATCCACGAGCCAATCATCGGCGTCTGTGGCCTCGGCACAGTAGCTGAAAGACTTCGGCTGATTTGCAAGGAATTGGTTGAGGGTTGGAAACTGAGGCTGATGATTGAACTGCCCTTGACCTTGATTCCCTTGGTTGCCTTGGCCTTGGTTGCGCTCTTGCATGAGCTGGATCATCATCTGAGCATGGGCGTTAGAGGCTGCCATCAAAGCTTGCCATGCCTCCGGAGGCGGAGGTGGTGGTGGAGGGTTCGCCTGACTCCCATCATTGCGATCCGGATTCTGACGCGTTGGCGGAGCCATCCTGAAGAGGGTGACATCCGTTAGCATCTTGATAGACAGATAGACAAGTTGAATCAACGGATAGAAATTGCAACATATAGTCTTCACAATAAACATTCGAACAAAGATGAACGAATGAATTCCAAAGTAAACATCACACGTCCATAAAGGTGAGAAGCCACTTGAATAGAGATTGATGAATGAAATAAACAAGGTACAACTGGAACAAATAAGTGGTAAGGATTACCCAATCACAAACCAAATATCTGCGGGAAGAAATGCTAGAGCTACTTGAATCCCACCTATAAACTCCCGAAACTTTCTGGTTATGCAATCTGGTGTTGGGGATACAGGGGAAGCACAATATCTCACCCAAACTAACAATCCCTACATCCAGCTGTATCCATCCGTCAACACATAACCAAGAAACCTTCGGAAATCGTGTACCTCAACCTTCGGAAAGCATCCGTTATACGAGTTATGGCAATACTCCCGAGCTCGCCCCAGTACTGGGTTATCGGGGTTATCTCACCAACAACTGTACAAAAGAGATTTTCGATGTCGGCAAAACTCAGGTATTCCAGAACTGCAACGATAAAATTGTGACGACAACACCTCGGAGCTCAACTCCCCGGGACACTGCCACAACCCCTAAATGTCAGGAGGCACCAAGAACAATGTTCTCGTCACAAAACCATCGGAACGATTCCAAGATACCCGCGTGATCCTAAATTTTTTTTTTGTGAAATTTGAGAAGAGGATAGTCAAAACATCTATGTCAGGAGACCTCACCAGAGCGACGAAGGGACTGAGGAGTAAAAGAATCCTACTCTCCGATATATATAATCCTAAGACTCAAAACATTTTTGTTCTAGACTCAACATCACCAGCAAACAATCAAGTAGGGGGCTCCTAAGTCGGGGATGGCTCTGATTACCAACTTGTAACACCCACGATGCGGCTATATCTCCCACGTGTCGAAGCACGACTTAGAGGCATAACCGCATGGTGGTTTTGTCGCAAGAAGGGTCATCTTCACACAATCCCATGTAATGAACAAGAATGGGATAAAGAGAGTTGGCTTACAATCGCCACTTCACGCAATACATAAATTAAGATCATACATCATTCAAATACACTCATAGACCGGCTACGGTCAAGTTCAAATGAAAAGAAGACAACTCCAAATGCTAGATCCCCGATCGTCCCGACTGGGCTCCACTACTGATCATCTGGAAACGATACATAGTAACGACCAAGGGCCTCATCAAATTCCCACTTCAGCTCAGTTGCGCCATCTGCGCCAGTATCCTCGGCACCTGCATCTGTTTTGGTAGAATCTGTGAGTCACGAGGACTCAGCAATCTCACACCCGCGAGATCAAGACTATTTAAGCTCATAGGTAGGTAAGGGGTAATATGGTGGAGCTGCAGCAAGCACTAAGCAAATATGGTGGCTAACATACGCAAGTGAGACCGAGAAGAGAAGCAACGCGTCGGTCGAGAAACTAGAAGTGATCAAGAAGTGATCCTGAAACTACTTACGTCAAGCATAACACAAACCGTGTTCACTTCCCGGACTCCGCCGAGAAGAGACCATCACGGCTACACACACAGTTGATGCATTTTAAAGAGGTCAAGTGTCAAGTTATCTACAACCGGACATTAACAAATTCCCATCTGCCTCATAACCGCGGGCACGGCTTTCGAAAGATTATATACCCTGCAAGGGTGTCCCAACTCAGCCCATCACAAGCTCTCATGGTCAACGAAGGAATAGACCTTCTCCCGGGAAGACCCGATCAGTCTCGGAATCCCGGTTCGCAAAACATTTCGACAATGGTAAAACAAGACCAGCAAAGCCACCTGAAGTGCCGACAAATCCCGATAGGAGCTGCACATATCTCGTTCTCAGGGCACACCGGATGAGCCAGACGTCGGGTTGGTATAGACCCTGGTTGCCCAGGGGACGCCGGACATCGCTCAGGTTGGACCAACACTCGAAGGAGCACTGGCCCCGGGGGAGGGGTAAATAAAGATGACCCTTGGGCTCGCGAAAACCCAAGGAAAAAGGGCTTAGGTGGCAAATGCTAAAACCAAGTTTGGGCCTTGCTGGAGGAGTTTTATTCAAAGCAAACTATTAAGGGGGTCCCATAAATCACCCAACCGTGTAAGGAACGCAAAATCAAGGAACATAACACCGGTATGACGGAAACTAAGGCGGCAAGAGTGGAACAAGTCACCAGGCATAAGGCCGAGCCTTCCACCCTTTACCAAGTATATAAGGTGCATTAAATTAAACAGGAGATATTGTGATATCCCAAAATATCTGTGTTCCGACCAGGAACAAACTTCATCTTCACCTGCAGCTAACAACGCTATAAGAGGGGCTGAGCAAAAGCGGTGACATGGCCAAACAACGGTTGCTAGGACAGGTTGGTTAGAGGTTTGTCATGGCAATAGGTAGGAATGGAAAACAAAGGCAGGTAGGGCTAACATAGCGATAGAGCGAATACTAGCAAGCAAAGATAGAAATGATTTCGAAGGTATGGTCATCTTGCCTGCAAGGTTCTCAGAGTTGTCGAAGGCTGGATCCTCGTTAGCGTACTCAACAGGTTCCTCGTGCACGTACTCGTCTCCCGGCTCTACCCAAAGCAAGAACACAAGCAAGGAACCACAATAAATCACGGAGCAATGCACAAGCAACATGATGCAATACATGTCATGATATACGGGATGTGGTATGCAATGCATATGTGTGCTTCGGAAGGAAAAATGATGAACAAGGCATCAACTTGGCAAACCAAGTATGCCGCTGGAAAGATGAGGTGATTTCGGTTGAAATCGATATAAAGATCACCGGATTCGGATGCACGGTTTGCAAATGGCAAGGAAGACAAGTATGGCACAAAGCTGCGATTAACAGCACGATGCTACATAGCATGTAACAATAAACTATGCTACAGCACCCCAACATGGAAACAAAGCATATGGAGATCATCTACAGGATATGCTTTATAAAAGAGGAACACTGAGCTACGGCTAAATCACATCATAACAGGTTCAAACAAGCATGGAGAAAGTGCATAAAAATCTCAGGTTGGACATGGCATAAACAACATCACGAAGCAATGTTCAGAGCAGGTTATCAACATGCTACAGGAACTTATAATAGCAAAGCAAGGCATGGCATGAATCTACTCAAATCATAGATCAAAAGTCCCTTACTGACCATAAGCCAAAAAGGATCAAAAAATATGATGGCACCCACGTAAACATAGCAAGTTCCGTTAACAGATTTCAGCAAACAAGCATGGCATTGACATAATTACGAAGGCACCTTCGTGAACTCGATGCACTCACTACAGAGCACCTCATGATAAACTAAGCATACATCCATCAAGAAGACATGTCATATAAGCTATACATGGCAAGAAACAACATCATAGCATATCTGGACCAACTACAACAACCTCGGCCAAATTGATTAACATGTAAACAATCTGCCAGGAAATATTTTGAAGCAAAAGTAGGGCACGAAAATGACATGCTAGACTACTCCATAATTTCAACCAGGACCATGGATGGATAGAGAATAATCATGTTTTCAAAACACCCTTACTGAAGTATCTCAAAATATGCATGGATCTCTCTGTAGAAACATGTTTACATGGCATCAAAATTACAGCAGAACAGGAACTAAAATCAGCATTATCACGAAGCCTAGTTTGCATGCTTATGCTAGTCACCACATTGATCACAAAAATACATGGTAAGCACCTCTGTAAATAAGACATAGCCTATTTCAAAACACATTTAAGGACCAAGTCCATAGGATGCACACATCAATCATGGCAAAAATGACAAAAGAGCTCGTGCTGATAAGATTCTAAAACTAACATTATGAAGCCGTCTTCCAACAGAATTTCGGGCATCAAGATGACCTCAAATACAAATGATGCAATGGAATGAAATGATTTACTCTTCGAGACGAACAATTTGACATATTACACGCCGAAAACGGAGCTATAGATGCGAAGATGTGATGTGATGAAGATGCAACAAAAATATCACAGATAATGACTTGGACGATTTCGGGGGTCGGGGAAAGTCAACCTCAGTCTCAGATCCGATCTGGCCGGATCCGAGGCTCGCCGGAGTGGTCGTCGCCGGAGCGGAGGCGACGGCGGCCGGAGGAGGGCGCCGGTGGCCGGAGTTGGAGGAGGGCCGGGGCGGCGAGGAGGGCGGCGGCCGGAGGGCGCCGAAGCGGGCGGCCGGACGGCGGAGCGCGCGGCTCCGGCCGGAGCTCGCGGCGGAGGCCGGCGATGGCGGCTGCGCGGAGGCGGGGCCGCGGCGGCGGGCGGCGACCGGCGACGGGGCGGACGGCGGCGGGGCGGAGAGCGGGGCCGCGGCGGCGGGCGCGCGGGGAGGCCGCGGGGAGGCGGACGGGCCTTGCGGGCCCGCTGCGGGCTCGCGGGCCGGCGGCGGCAGGCGGCGGTGCGGCGCCATGTGGCGAGCTCCGATTCGCTTGGCGGCGGCGGCGGGCGTGTCCGGCTGCGGCCGGACGTGTCCGGTGGCGGCGGGGACGAATCTACTAGGGTTTTGCCCGTGAATTTCGGGGAAGAGGCTATATTTATAGGTAGAGGGAGCTAGGAGTGTCCAAATGAGGTGCGGTTTTCGCCCACACGATCGTGATCGAACGACCGAGAGCATGGAGGGGAGTTAGATGGGTTATTGGGCTGTTTTGGAGGGGTGTTGGGCTTCAACTTAAAAGAGGCCTTTGCGGGAGTGTGGTTAACCGTTGGAGTACCAAACGAGCTCCAAATGATCCGAAACTTGACAGGTGGTCTACCGATGCTATACCAGGGCCATTTGGCAAGGCTCGGTCCATTCCGAGAATGTTCAACACCCGCACACGAAAAGAGACAAGAGGGGGGTGCGCCGGTGCATGTGGGAGTGTCGGATTGCGAAACGGACAACGGGGAAAATGCTCGGATGCATGAGAAGAATACGTATGCGAATGAGATGCACATGATGACATGATATGAGATGCATGACATGAATAAAATGAAAAACAAAAGACAAAACCCAACCACGGAGGGAATATCATATCACATAGCCGAAAATGGCAAGAGTTGGAGTTACAAAGACGAAAAGTTACATCTGGGGTGTTACAGGTAAACGGCTTCTTCTCAAGTTTTTTTTAGTTGTGGTGCTGCCCAAATGGAGTTGTGTGCAGGTGCTTTGTCATGTTGGACCGCACAGTATCAAACGTCATATCAAATTCGTCACACACGTTCGACCATTTGAAATTTCCTTTGAGCAGAAGCTTCATCCTATTGTTTCACATGACTTCTGTGTTGTAAGTTTTCTGTTTTGAAAAGGGCGCTGAAAACATAGCTAATATAAGTCGGTTCCCACTTTCACACATGCAGTGGCCGAGATAGCAGAAGGTTAAGCCTGGGGCTATGCTATGTTGAGTGCTAAATTTCTGTGACTTTCTATACTTCCTATGAAGGAATTATAAGGGAAGTTGTTGCTAGACCTGGGGCTATAGCCCTAACTGCCCCTGGCCTGTCTCGGCCACTGCACACATGTTTCATGATGCATTGGACTTGGACTGATGGCACGTACGAAAAGAACTAGAATAGCATGCATATCAACTTCTTCCACTACTTGGAAGTTGGTTAATTTGGATAATTCAAGACCAGCCTATTTGCAAAAGCAATTTCCATTCATCTATGTTATCATCCAAACATCTCCCCATTCTCTTGTTTTAATGTGAGTTCACTTCAACATAACACAATATTTCCCTTCAACAGAAACTAAACATGCAAGTAGGAAGGACACATGATTGTCTAGTCCAGTCACATGATTAAAAAGACATGATACACATTTCTTAAATGTCTCGCTCAACACATATCCCATGCTCACAAGCTAACAAAGACAAGAGATGCATATAAGTCCTATATATATTCCACAATCTTAGGATGTCAAGGTGAGTGTGAGATGAATCCAGATTTGCTTCGCTCTTTATCAAGCTTCAGTCTACCTAAAATATTGGAGGGAAACAAGTACATGTATCCTCTCGCAGCTAATCCATCTCCCATTGTTGCTCTCCGGTGGTACGAGTCCATCCGCCCCACCTCTCCCTTTGTCGAGCTGGAGCTTGTGTCTATGCCACCAGACAATGTGGCTACGGCGTTGTAGTCAAAAGTTGTAGTCATTGTTCACACCGGAGGATCTTCTACAGTTTGGCTGCAGCGATGAGAACAAGGACCTGGCATGCAAACGCTTGGTCCGTGTCATGCGCATTGTGGCACCACACTTAACGCTAATGCATGAACTCTGCTTCGATCTCTCACAGGGGTTGCCTAATCTCCATGACACATTCCTGCAGCCGACCTGTGTTACACTATCCGTCCTCAGATTGGCCCGCGCTCCCCTGCACCATCTGCCGGTTTTAAATCGGCTTTGTTCCTATAAGTATTATTTTAGCTTCAATAAACAAATGTGCTCGGCATTATTCAAACAGAATGGCCGCATGCATCTTTCAGGCCGGGGGATTACCTCCTTTTTGAAAAAAAGAAAAAAAATAATTCAACCGGAACCTTACTCGGCATTTTTCAGTATGATATGAAACTTACAGGACATTCAGTAATATAAGATCAGAAATGATTCAAAAAGGTTTCTTCTTACTTTGTGCTTCTGCCTCAAACATCTGATCCATAGTAAGCGGGACGGCAAAACAATGCATGGATCGTGCCGCATACCCACTTTGTCTCTACGATGTTGGTACATACCCAACCAATGCGCCTCAGGCCTTGATTGACAAATGAAAATTGAACAAGCAGCATCAGCATTGCAAGGGCAATTGTTAATTTGCCTCTCTTCACAAGTAAAATTGACAGCGCCCTAATGCTTATTGGAGATGAAACACAATTAATATACGAAGAAATTTCAGTTTTTACCCCTTTTGATATTTTAACAGAAATTATCCCCTTTATAAGATTTTCATCCTTCCAGTGGGTCCTAGTTGCCAGGGTACATGTGCCTCTCACCACATGGGTCGTTTTCCTCCACTCGCCCCTCCAGGATGTTCATCTCCATAAACTCCACGGAACGAACTATGGTCATTACAAAATATACTCATTTTTTATAAGTTTTGGTCGTTTAATTCAAAGTATATGAAAATATATACCAGGTGGCAACAATATGAGAGCGCCAAGGCGCACCCCAATTAATTTTGGCTATATTACCACCCAATATGTATCATAGTCCACTGAAAGAAAGAAAACAAGCCGTAATCGATGTTAACCAAACAACATCGAGGTGATAGAGAGAATGAAAAATGAGGATCACTCTTTCAGTCTATCAACGGCAATTTTTGATGATATATATCACCTTGCTTGTGATTTCCTGCATATTGTTTTTGAGCATGCTCCAAGAGAAACTAAATGTGCTGCCCATGATTTAGCCAAACTAGCTAAAAGTAAGGTGTGTGCGCGGTGGATTCACCACTAAAGATTGTTGATACTCTTGTAAAAAAGTACTATAGTGATCACCCTCTAATAAAGAGTACTTTGATGTAAAAAAAAGAAGATGTTGTGACATCCAGCAGATTCCTATTAATTAATTCTTTACAAGCGAAGGCTTTTAACTAATAATCAAACCATAGTGCACGTGTATAAAGTTACACCGATCGTCAACGCCCTTAGAGCATCTCCAGCCGCGCCCCCAACAGGCCCGCCCAGGCGACTTTTTCGGCGCCGGCGCCAAAAAAACGCCCCAGTCGCGCCCCCGGGATGACGAAAAGCGCCGGTTCGGCCCTTTTTTCCGCCCAGCGGCCACAGGCCGAACCCGGCGCGCTGGGGGCCGCTCGGGGGCTCCGGCGCAAGGGAAAAGCGCGGGTGGCCCACGCCGTGAGGTGAAAAGTCAAGATTTTCTTCCCCAACTCGCCTTCCACCCCCCGCGCTCTCGGCCGCCACTAGCTATATCCCGGCGCCGCTCGCCGCCCTTCACCGCTAGATAGCCATTCCCCACCGGAAAAATAGCAGAGGTTCGCCGCGGCAGCCCCTCCGACAGCAGCTGGGCGTTTCCGGCCGCTGTTTCCGGCCGCGGAGGGGCAGTTTAGCGGCGGGTGCGCGCCAACCGGGCGCAAGGTGTTCGGCGATTTGCCTACCTCGGTGATGGACTCGGATGACGAGGAAGCGCTCGTCGCGCTGCTGGAGGAGGAAGCCAAGGCCGACGTCCAGGAAGAAGAGCATCTCATGGTGCTCGCCGCCCTCGCCCAGCTACTGGCGAGCAATGAAAAGCCACGGCGAGGTGGCTCGGCGCCGGGGTGGGTGAGCAGAAAGCTTTTCCTCAGTATTGTGAATTTCATCCGGGAGTTCGACAACTACTTCAAATGCAAGATAGATTGCACCGGCAAACTTGGATTCACCTCGATCCAAAAATGCACGACAGCGATGAGGATGCTTGCATACGGAGCTCCCGGTGACTCACAGGACGACTATGGGCGCATAGCCGAGTCCACCGGCATAGAGTGTTTCTACAAGTTCTGTCGGGCAGTGGTGGCAGTGTTTGGACCGCAATACTTGAGAACACCCAATGCGGAAGACACTGCTCGGATCCTACCACATAATGCAGCAAGAGGATTTCCTGGGATGCTTGGAAGCATCGACTGTATGCATTGGAAATGGAAGAATTGCCCATTTGCTTGGCAGGGGATGTACAAAGGCGCCAAAGGCGGTTGCAGTGTGGTACTTGAGGCGGTACTATAGAACGGGGTGCAAGTTTGTGGGGAGCGGTGTCGGCAGTGCTAGGATAGCAAAGGCACCCGAAATACGCAAGCCATCATAGGACGGGGGCACACTGAAGAGAAGATGGTGAGGTGCATAGTTCCATCATGGGTGGCAGGGTCGAAGGTTATGGAGAAGTGAAGCAGTAGCAAGTGCGTCCGGCCAAAAACGAGGCGGCATGTTAGCATGGAACAGGAGCATGTGAACGCAGTCGTTCAGAGTGCGACGGATGCATTCGGCTCGACCGTTCTGCTGTGAAGTATACGGGCATGTGAGACGAAAAATTATGCCATGGTGAGACAGAGAAGTGCGGAAAGCAAGGTTGTCGAACTCTTTTCCATTGTCAGTCTCAAGAGCAAGAATGGAACGCCCAAACTGCGTGCTGATATAGGAGTAAAAAGCCGTCAAAGTGGAGAGTGCATCCGACTTTTGTCGCAAAGGAAAACTCCACACATAGTGAGAACAATCCCATTGTTAGATTGTGGAACAAAATGAAGCCTCCTCAGGGCATTGGATTTTCAGCCGTCGGATAGCACTTCCAAACGAGTTCTGGCCGTTGGATCGTGAGATGGATCGATCCGGGCCGTTGGATCGCGAGATGGATCGATTTCGGCCGTCGAATCGATAGAAACACTGCTACAATGAATAGTGCACACTCCAGTTCATGCCACCGCCTGTAATTTCCCTGCCCCATTGAGGGCACTCTCGTCTTTTCACCCACTAGTGTATAAAAGGCAGCAGTCATGTGTGTAACCCTAGTCGCCGCTCCTCCCGCATCATCTTCCTCTCCTCCTGCACTCGCGCCGCTCCTCTTCCTCCACGCCATGGCTCCCCTCCCTCTTCCTCGCGCCACCATCTCTGCCTCCTCCCCTCCGGCTGCCACCTCTGCCTCATCCCCCTCTCGCCGCTCCTCCTCCTCCTGTAGGATCCCATCCCCCTCACACCCTTCCTCCTCCCCTCCTGTCATTCCCTTCCCCTAACCCTAGAACTGACGAGGAGGCCGAGCCGCTGTCTGCTACCGTCCCAAGGTCACCAAGGGGCACAGGCCACGACTCGCGCGTCCGGTGCGCCCTGGCATCGAGCCGCCATCTGCTGCCGGCCAGAGGTCACCAAGGGGCACGAGCCATGACTCGCCTGGCCGCTGCACTCTGGCGTCAAGCCACCATCTGCTGCCGGGCAGAGGTCACCGAGGGCCACGGGCCACGACTCGCCTAGTCGCTGCACCCTGATGACGCAGGGCCAAAGGCGACGGCCGTGCTTCATCATCATCGAGAGGAGCTGCTACTGCTGCTGCTCGCCATCATCGGGAGGCGAGGACGCTGCTGCTGCTCCGCTCATGGACATGGAGCCTTCGTCCCTGCTCGCCAAGGTGAGCTCTCGCCCATATCCCATCCTCCTATTCTTCTTTTTCTTCTTCTTTGACCCCCGTCTCGTGTTCTCTCTGTTTTTTGGTACAACGGCTAACGACGGCAACACCGACAGCCAAGGGAGGAATTGGAAGGTCCCCTCCCCCTCTCTCATCTTTGTTCCCTTCCCTCTTTCTTCTACTAGGCCGATTCAATTTTTTTCTGCTCTTGTCTTGTGTGGTCTAATCATGCTCATATCCTTAATTGAGTCATTAGCAGAATATTTGTTTGCTTATCACACAACAACTCATCCAAGTGAGATCCCTCTGTCTATTTCTTCTCTTCTCTTCAGAGGAGAGGAGAGGAGCACAAATGAATTAATGAAAGCAGATAAATTTATTTCAAACCACAAGGTCCTTGAGTCAAAACAAAGCAAGATTTACAGCTTCCCGGTAACAAATAAAATCCCCGCATCCACTGCAAAAAACTATGTGTGTGTGTGTGTGTGTGTGTGTGTGTGTGTGTGTGTGTGTGTGTTGTGTGTGTGTGTGTGTGTGTGTGTGTGTGTGTGTTCAGATATAAGATAAGATGACAACAGAGGAATTAAATGATCTTTAATAATTAACCCATGTATGTATGTATGTGCTGGTAGGTAGTTGATGTAGTTTCAAGCAAGCAACATGCGTGGAGAGGCCGTCATGTCACTCTTTACCTGATGATAAGATAATTCTATGTTCTAATGTCACTTACCTGAAAAATAAAGCCAATTTGGTTTGGGGCTCTCTGCCATTCATATGTTGTTCAATGATGCGGTCTGAATCATGTAGACATATTTCTCCGGTCCTCACCGTTATGTCTTTGGCTTCATTCACACTGGTTACTTTGGTTCTATTAATTAAGCCAAAGTAGAGTAGGAAACCTCACTCACTGTTATTTCTCTTGTTCCTCTTGTGTAGCAGGATTCAGTTCGCTACAACACCGTTGCCATCATTGTTGTGATGAGCGCCTTGGCGCTGCTGCTTCCATGTGGCGGCGTTGTTCAACGTCCGCTACAAAACCAACCAGTGTGAGCTCCTCTCCTTGCCTCCGGTGGGTGCTCTGAGCTCGTCATGGCCATCAATATTCAGACAAATTCAGTTTCGTCCGATTTTCTTCTTCAACTCTCTTGTTTACCTGAGGATGAATTGGAATTTAAATGTATCCTTCCTGTCTAACGGTGAAGATCGATTTGGAGTGGTTTTTTTGCGGGGGGAGGGGGGGAGCTTAGTCAACTTAATGCAGTGTGTGCTTTGCACGTTGTTTCTGGTGAAGCAGCATACTGATCATACTGATTCAATGTTCTAATCCAAATATGTGTGGTGCATAGTGCAGTTGCCAATATTCTGTCTTTTATGGAGTTTCTTGAGATTTTCTGTGACTATCATGATGGAGTTTTTTTTACAATATTTTGTGTCCTATGGAGTTTCCTGGTCGATGGCAGATGTCATGATTTTGGTGGTGACAGTCTTTTAGCTATGACTTTCCCTACTAAATGAAATCAAACTTATTAAATCTACATTTTATAGGTGCATATTGATAGGCGACTGCTAAATGGTTGTGATGACATATATGAACTCAGATGCCATGCTAATGTTTATGCTCAGCCATTTATGTGATGATGAACTGAGTAGAAGCATTATTGTCATTTCATTTGTCATTGTTGTGCTCACATTATTGTGATTTATTTTATCATTTTTGTCAAAGTAGAGTTGTAATAACTGTTAACTCTTGGAAATGAGAATAATGCAAAACTCGTACGAGTAGATTGCAGCTGAACCAAATATTGCTTATGCATTAAACATGCTTTATTTACACAGCTTTCAGCTATACAGAGTACAATAAGAACCACTAGAAAAAATATATTTAAGCAAGTTAAGGGGACTTGGTGTGTATTTTTTTTGATTAGTGGCTCCCTATCTTGGATATGTCATATTTTTAGTTAGTTAGTGGCCTATATGACTTTGATTTGGCCCAGGATACTTTTGTACCACTACTAGGAAAATGATTATAGATACACATTTAGCAGTAGCGTTGGTTAGATACCCCTCGCTACTGCTATTTAGCAGTAGCGCCGGCCAGCAGCAGCGCTACAAGCGCACGTTAGCAATAGCGCTGGATTTCACGGCCAGCGCTACTGCTAATGGGCCACGCTCTCGGCCCCCCGTTGCAGCTTTAGCTATAGCGCTGGGCCCCCTCCCCCGCTCTGCCGCTAAGCCCACCTCTTCCTCCCGCGCCGGCCCGTGCACCACCCTCTCCCCTCACTCACACTCACACGCTCACACCACCAGATCGAGTCCCTCAGTCGTCCCCCGATCCGGCCGCCGCCCCCGCGTCCTACTCCGACCGCCCTGCCCCGTGCCGGCCCTCCTCCCCTGCCGTCCGCCCCCCTGCACCGGCCCTCCTCCCCTGCCGCCCCCCCCCCCCGCACCGGCCCTCCTCCCCTGCCGGCCACCCCCCGCACCGGCCATCCTCCCCCGCCGGTCGCCCCCCCCCCCCCGCGCCGGCCCTCCTCCACCGAGAGAGGTACTCCTCCCTCCTTTCTCCTCCTCCCTCCCTCCCTAGTTATAGTTATTAGAGAGTAGTTAATTATTTTGAATCCTAGTTGAAAAAATGTAGGTTCTTAGAATAATGTAGGTGTTTTAGTTGAATTTTTAGGTGTTTTAGTTAAATTTGTAGGTGTTTTAGTTAAAAGTGTAGGTTCTTAGAATAATGTAGGTGTTCTTAGAATAATGTAGGTGTTCTTAGAATAATGTTGAATTTGTTTTAAGTGTATTTAAAAGAGTTTTAGGTGTTTTAGTTGTTTTAGGTGTAGTTAACAGAATTTTAGGTGGTTTAGTTGTTTTAAGTGTGGTTAACAGAATTTTAGGTATTTTAGTTGTTTTAGGTGTAGTTAACAGAATCCTGGGTATCTTTTTAGTTAAAGCAATTGTTGTTATTTTTTTAGTTCAATCAATTTTTCCTGTTATATGCAAATTTGTAGTGGACATGTCATATTTTGAACATGTCATATTTTTCCGAGTGGCCTATGTTTTGCCAGAAATGTCGATTCGTTTACGTTCTGGCAAATTTCAGGCGCTCGATTGATCCTGTTTTTTGCAAAGGTCATGCCAAATTTTGCTAAGTGTTTATTAATTTTGTTTTCATAATTAAGCATTTTGTTCTCGACGTCGACGATGCCTATCCCGCATCCTCATCGTCTACTCGGCGGAGGACTCCTGGTTGAGCCGAGGGGCTATGTCCGGGACTGGGCTCCGCCGGGCTGGTACTGGGTTGTGCTACCTTCTGGTGAGCGCAGCTTAGTGAGGAGCCAGCCCGTCGTCGACCTGGATCGCTGGAGAGGCTTGAGTCCCCCGCGCAGGTGGTACAACACCGTGTCACGGAGGAGAACGCGCACGTCCAACGCTACTTGGTTGCGTTGGCGAACGGCCGGTTCTCCAATACCTGGCAGTTTCTTTGGGGATATCACCGGAGCTATGATCCGGTGATGGTTCCTTCTCTTTGGGTGTCCACCGCGGCACACTGAACCTAGAGGAGCTATTATTCGAGATGTATTAGTGATATTATATGATGATCTTTGCTACACACTACTATATATGTATTCGATGATGGCTTATTAATTACCTATTAGTTATTTGCTTATTGAATGCAAAATATGAGCGCGGTTTGTGCTACAAACTACTATATATGTATTCATGATGGATTATATGATGATCTTTGCTACAAACTACTACAAACTACAAATTTTAGGTGTTTTAGTTGTTATATGATGATCTTTGCTACAAACTACTATATATGTATTCGATGATGGATTATTAATTACTTATTAGGAAATGTCTGACGATAAAAGGGAATTCGCTATGTGCGATTACTGCGAAGATAAGCACGGTATGTGCGACAAGCCTCACCTGGTAGAAGGTCGGCGCTTCAGCATCAAGCTCCAAGAGACCTTCGATGTTGATACGGTACGCAACGATGACAAGTGTTTTTTGTTATTTTTGCATGACTTCTCTACTTCTTCAACGTGTAATTTCCGTCTTTTACAATTCGACTAGCTTATCCCATGCCATGCAAGACGCTATGTCTTGGAAAAGATGGGTTTTGAAGATCATGAAAGCACGGAGACAAAGATAATTCAACTAAGGACCCATCATGGTTATGATTTTGCTGTAAAACTATACAATTCTGTGAACTCATCCAATTTTGGTTGCCCGAATTGGGAAGCCCTTTCCAAGTCGTATGATTTTCATGAGGGTATGCTTCTCACCTTCGATCTTGGTGATCCTGACATCGACGAAAATGATATGACCATTTGGGTCCTTGTTGACACGCTTCCAGTTCTACCGCTGTGTGAGTTTCTTAAACATATTTACTAAGTAATTTATATTGTTTATTTCAAAATATTTGACAGCTTATTTCCATTGACAACTTATTTTCATTCTTTAAAAAATGTACGGAAGATGGTAGACAGAACCTACTACTACAATGATGAAGCACAATTAACTTATAAGGAGAAAGATGGTCTTATCACATTTTTTACTGATCTTGAGAATTACAATAGCTATTATCGAATTCCTCAAAATTATGGTCCATATGTGCCACTAGTGCACGCGTTGTGCTACGGTAACATCAATGGAGATATCATGGTAAGATTGTCTACTATTACGACATCTGCGCATCTTTTGCATAAATTTTTCTAAAACTAAACTACATTGCTAACTACAAAGTTATTACTGTGTTTTTGAACAGAAAATCCCGATGGATTGTGTGCCTCATCTGATGTTGCCAAGAGGTCACGTTGATGTTATGAGCTTACGGCCACCACGGCCAGGTCAGCCACAGTATCCACATCACTCCTGTCCATACCGGATTTCTAAAAGCGAGGAAGCCATGATAATAAATGATTGGAAAAAATGTTTCAACCATCGTAAAGAGCTAATTGGAAGCAACATTGTGCGTAGGCCAAGACTTGGAGACAGGATGATCTCCGTTCTTCATTATGGAGAGTTCAGTTTCCTTAATGAAGAGTCAGTGCCTATCTTGTTTTATGATATTTTACCTAAGAGAGGGTAGAGTAGGTCCTATGAGAGGAGTAGGTCCTAGGTAGAATATGTTATTATGTGCTATAACATGTTAGAGTTGATGAGGAGGATGAGGAGTTGTGATTATGACTAGTGACCAACTTGTTATATATATGATGTCTCATTGACGAACATTGTTTGGTGGTGATGACTACTGGTAATGAATATGCTATTTAAACATACTAGTTCATGATGAGTTGTTATTGTATAAAAGATATATTTGTTTAAACATGTATAGCGCCAAAATTAAAAAAAACATAAATGTTAACAATAGCGCTGGCCTAAAAACGTGCTACTAGTAGTTGAACTTACCAGTAGTGCTGGTCTAGAAACGCGCTACTGCTACAAAATAGTTGTAGCATCGTAGCAGTAGCGCTGGTCCCCGCGCTACTGGTAGCACAAAAACAAGCGCTACGGGTAAGCTTTTCTCTAGTAGTGTACAGTTTTTTATTTGCTAGCATATATATTCTAAACTTAATTTTGTTTGCTCTTATCTGGTGTTCTTTCTTATAATATTTTTTATATGACGTAAGCTTGCTTTGTTCACAACAGGGCGAACCCTAGCCGGCTCACTGATTCATGAAAACGGATTGAAATAGGCAAGCGTTGGGAGACCATCGTTCTTGAACTCTGCGATGAGCACTTCTTCTACGAGGAGGTCAGTCGACACCTCGAATCATGTCTGCTTAGAGCAATGTATTTTTTATGCTTGTCATTGTGCCTAAAATACCAAAAACTGCACTACATTTCTTCTTTTGATATTATGGATAAGCCATCTACCTGCAGATTTGTACGACATGTGTCCATTTTATATGTCATCTGTTTATAGTGATAGTTTTTGTTCTCTCACGTATGCAGATTGAGAACTACAATCAACCCTATATCAGTGATTTGTATGAGTATGATGATGGGAAAGACCTTAATATGATTTTGAGGCTGACTGGTTTAGTTCTCCTTATGATGATGTAAAAGAAAGCTTGCATATAGGCTCTGTACTGTCAGAGATAAATATGCGGAGGTGCCACAATAATTACTTTATGTTACTTTATTTCCATGAACTTTTGTTACAGGAGATTAAGCATATCTATTGCATTTAATAGTGAACATTCTAAATATGGCGACATACTGCTTATTAGCCCTTGAAATGAATGGCTTCAATGGGTGCATGTGTGGTCAGGGGATGTTCTGGTCTATGCCTGGAAGATAGACTGATTAGTTTTAGTTTTTTTACTTGGTTTGGTTTGTTGTGCATGCCAATTGTTCAATCTAGGAGAATTTGTGAGTTCTGATTCCAGCTGTTAGTTGGTTGGTCTGTATATGTTTTCTAATATATGAATCATCTGCAGCAAGAACTAGGTAATTACTTGGCTTACCATGTCCCCAATTTCCCCAATTTCTATTTGCCCATCTTTTTAACACCTGCCCCAAGTGGTGGTTGATGGGTCGAGAAAATAAATAACGCATTCGAGTTCTCATATTTTTCTTAGTATTTGCTTACCAAAATGAATATTTCAGCAATGCTTTGAAAATACCAATCAAATTTGTAGTCAAGCCAGGCTTTCTATGATTATAAAAAGACGACTTTGTTGGTTTTGTGTTTACACAGAAAGATCAATGCCGAGAAGTTTATTATCCTATTTGTTGAGTCAATAAGAAAATATTACTTTTTTACATACATAATCTTATAGTCTATTTCTCACGAGCATGACACAATGTGTACCAAGCCAAACTGACTACTTGCATACTGGAGAAACTTACATGATGTTGTATGTGTGAAGTCAATATCTATTGATTGATACAGAGTATGAGATAGCAGGCTAAGAAGTATGATTACATCACTGTTATCGCTCTGTTTATGCCATCACTTCATGGTTTTTGGACTATACACTTCATGTTAGCCTGTTCAGAGCATTGCCATCACTTCATGCAGGTACGACGAGGATTCATTGTAAGGAAAGTTAGTCTGGCCTTAGATTTTACATGGTCTGATGCCCAAACACCAATGGAATTGTTCAAGTCGTACCCAGCGATGATCATTGCAGGCTCCATTTGTTATTAAAATCTGCTAATTGTTGTGTGCTCTTTACTTTGTATTTTATAAACTGCTACACATATCTGGCCTTTTGCTTAGTCAACTGTGAGTTATGGCAGTAGCTATAAATATCTAGCTTTGAGCTCAGTTTAGTTTTGAAATGCATAATTAGTTTTTACATTACATGTCTGAAAAGTTCTCTTCTAATTTATACTTAAAATAAAATTAAAAAAATACTCATCTCGCTACATTCATGTGATGTTTCATTTATTCATTTGATTATGATAAGAAAAGAAGAAATACTTCTGTAATGGCAAGATGGTCAGAGTAGTGGTTTTCTTTGCACACCCTCAAATTCTACCTCTTTTGACTTTTGTTTCTAAGCTGATTGCTCGTAGTATATTCTTACAATAAACTGCGGAAAAGGTTATGATTATTATACTACATTGCAGGTTACTCTTGGTTAAGTCTGATTACTTCAATTCATAAATATGTCCGGAGAAGCGAATGCTTTACTATGGTCATCGACTCTGAATCTTTAGAAAGAAGGCTTAGAGCTATACACAACAACATTATAGATGGAGCTGTCTGCCATGTATTAGAGCATACGCATTTCTGTTGGTATTATGCAGTTGACATTGGTACTAATTTAACCAATCTCTACGATTGAAATGCACAATTCTTATGCTAATCAGATAGGTCTTCCAAAACAGGTATGTACAACCGCCTCTACATACCCTCGGGAAAGAAAGCGAAAGATAAACGGGGGCCAAGGATGGTTGCCGTTTTCTGTATATCGTGATGGCTTCAACTCTGAAATATGCCAGGCTATATAGTCTGAAACAAGAACAAAAGGGAGCCTGAGAACACTCAGCTTGCGCCATGGGTAACCAAATTTAGTTTGAAGTACCGTGGACCCCCTGTGTTTGCTAAACAAACTGGATAGTTTGTGTATGTGAGCAATTTATTCCTTTCAACTGCCATTATATGTGCATAATTTCATCTTTGATTCTGAAGTACATCTCTTCCATTCTACTTCAAGTTAAGTGTATGTCAGTAGGTATCAGGAGGATAGAATAACAAATACCTTTATTGGTCATTTAATTCTGTGCACTATGGAGATTTTGTGTTCATAATTTTCCCAATCTTACCTTTGTTGCATTGAATGATAATGACTATCTAACCAATTTTCAAATTCAACTAAGTTTTTTTGCATTTTTACTCTAATTATTGAGATGAATTAGCCGAATCCCTCTGTATAATTGTTTTCGAAACGACATCCACATTTTTTTCGTAGGAAACCTGAAGAATAACTAACTATTGTATCTGAAAATGGAAGAACTAGCACCAAAGAGCCCCATCCTACCTACAAGATCAAGTCCTACATGCAATTCACAGATGACTCGTTCATCCCTTATTTGCTCGTTCATGTGCTAGCCGTATATATGATGTTCATAGATGGTTCGGTTCTATGTATTGTACGTGCTCACATGCTTAGGTATCGGTATGAGATGCATACCGTATGTGCCATGTTTACTGTCTACTCGTGAATTAGATTATTCGAGAAAGTGCTAATAATTCGTGTAAATGAGTATTTTGGCTCTTTTAGTGGTGATCTTGGTTTTATCTTTCCACCGCGGAAGAATTAATAGGCCCTTTCCGGCAGAGGAAAAATGCTAAATTCAGTCCATTTACAAATCTATTCAGTTTGTCTAAGTGTGCACCATTCCTTTCATTATTTTTCTACATTTTACAATAAAGATATCTCTTCTCTGTCTCTCCTCCCTCTCCTCTCTCTCTCTCTCTCTCTCTTCTCTCTCTCTCTCTCCTCCCTCTCTCCTCCCTCTCTCTCCTCTCTCTCTCTCTCTCTCTCTCTCTCTGATCTATCAAACATACCCCAGTCAATCTAGCCAGATGAAACATAGAGATAGAGAAGAATCAAGTAATGCCAGCTCTCATGTTTCACACGTCTTTCATGATGCAATGGACTTGGAGTGATGGTAGAAAGGAGAGAACTAGCGTACCATGTATACTAAGTGCGGCTTCACGTTTCTACTTGGAAGTTGGAGACTAGCCTAGACATGCAAGTAGGATGATCACATGACTGTTGTATTTAGTCACATGATTAAATAAACATTTCTTGAATGACTTGCTCAACACATATCCCATGCTAACAATTTATTTTTCCTTTCTAAATGGAGCTATTGATAAAGACAAGACGTATCGAAGTTCTATATATACTCCACCATCTTGGGATGTCAATGCGAGTGTGATATGAATTAAGATTTCCTCTCCTCTCAATCCGTCGTAGGCCCATCTAAAATATTGGAGGAAAACAACTACATGTACGTTCTCCTCGCTCTTCAGTGGTACGAGTCCATTCGCCTCACCACTCACCCTGTGTAGCGGGATCCCGTGTCTACACCATTGGGGGTTGGGTCAACATCATCGCAATCCAAAGCCGCACCGGATGTTCACGGTCATGACCGTCTAGGCTTTAACTATCAACAAGGTTGCGGAGAAGACCTTCCACACCTTGGCTGTCAAAAAGGAGCAAAGAGGCGCAACGTGCAAAAGTCTTAAGAGGAAGACACACATGCTCTGAGATCTGTGTTGCCACATGAGGTTTGAAGGATAGTTTGATGAAGAAATGTAGCAGTATAAAGGTTTTGATTACCGGTCGAAATTTCAAGATTTTTCATGCTTACCACGTATTTCCGTGCCCCTCGGTAAATCGCCATACCGAGCAAAAAATACCATTTTTTGGAATTTTTTAATTTAAACACTCGATTTACAGTAAAGTACGTAGGATCTAATTAATTCCATGAGAGTTGGTTCCGGCATGTTGGTAGCAACCTAGTTCCTGTTTTGAGAGGTCTCTGGTTCGAATATTCGTTCATTCAATTATTTGAATTCAAAATTCAACTATAAAATTCACTCAAAATATTCATGGTATTTCTCGGTAACCATGCATGGTAACCACATTACAGTCCCCCACGGTAAAATTGCCTCATTCGGTAACCAAAACCTTGAGCACATAGGATTGTTTTCTGGAATTTTAGTGCATTCAATTTCAGAGAGTCTGGTTAATATATTTCAGAATCCCACACCCAGGTAGTCCCGCACCCACGTGTAATAAGTGAAATTTTTACCAAAGCACTCGAAGAAAAAAGGCCTCTCTGCTGTTCCCCACGCAACAGATCCCAGCCCTTGCCACGGGACGCATAGGTTGTTGCGCGTGACGGTCGCGCGGCAGGAGAGCTCAAGCAGGCCGCCGGCGCAACTCCGGCCGTCTGCAATTAGGAGGTCCTTCCATCCATCGGCATGGCCGAGCAGAGGAGAGGTCCTGCTGTTGCAACTAGCAGGGTATTCATCCAGTCTCTGTCAGTCAATTAGTGCTCGTTCCTGGAGAGTAATTTTTCATTGGATAAGACCCTTTAGTTAAGATATCTCACTTATAATCTCTCAAAAAAAGATATCTCACTTACAAAAATGTTTAGTGCTTAAAATTAACTTTTAAAGTGCCAAAGTTCTCCTTTTTACCGGATGCAAAAATGTTCTTGTATTTCATGAAAATTGACACGAACATGTGTGACAACACCAACATGAACTGGAGAAATAGCTATTGAATTGGCTAGACAATCGCATCCATCCATGCCAATTCCATTGGTATTGCTCAATCATAATTAAAAAATTAAGGGTACTCAATTCATAATAATTTATGGCTTTTTGAAACGTTTTGAATAAGCAAATTTACGGGGAGGGGGGGGGGAAGAAAAAAATTGAGGCTGCGCAAGTGACAGGCATGGAGTGTGCCACTTGTCGCCGCCTGAGAAGGTGGAGTGACTTTTGCAAAGGGTACATCGCAATTAGTGATCTCGTATATTCCACCAATGACGTCACTTTAATTGGTTATGGGTTGATTCAAGACGAAGACGCTTCCGGAATGACATGCTGCTGCAAGATCAGGTGGACCACCCCAAATATGGGCCTGCTACCTCTCTTCACGCCGCCCTCATTGGGGCAGCTAGCGGAGCCCACCACTCCATGAGGGCTATATGTCGCCCGTATCAATTATTAATATGAATCGCCTAAGGGCGACGTCCAGCGAATAGGCCCAGTAGGAAGGTTTCTTCTGCTGCGTGCTATATGTATGGGTGGTCCAGTTTCCTACTTTTTTGTTTTTTTTATTTTATTTGTTTTTTAGAGGTTTTAATTTTTTTATATTGCTTTGGTTTTCTTTGTTTTCTCATTGGTGTTTTTGGTATTTCTTTCTTTTTTCCTTATACTTTGGTTTCTTTCTTGTTTTTCTTGTTTTCTTCGGGTTTCTCTTTTTTTGTTTCTTTGTCAATTTCATTGGTTTTTCCACACATGACTTCTTTTTTCTTAGTATACAATGTACACTTTTAGAGCAGACATGAAGCATTTTATGATACACTTTGGATAGTTTTTAATTATATGATGTACATTTTTTAGAATACATATTTTGAATACACAGTGACAGTTTTTCCAAATATCCCTTGTTCATTTTTAACCTATGGGAATACACTTTTTATATTCTATAAACACTGTTTAAAATGTCACGAGCATTTTTTTTGAATCGATGGATTTTTCTGTAAAATGTTACATGTATTTGTTAAACTATATGAAACTTTTTTATAGTATTCAAACGCAAGGGTGGTAAAGAAGTGGTTGATGAAGTCAATTTGATGGTTGTATATGAGCCTGAGAAATGCCAAGTGGATCTATCACTTGCTCCTCAAGAAGGGGCCGTCCCCAAGGTGAGCTTCCTCTGTTGATCAAACATAGCACCTTTATTGAAACTAGCTAGGCAGGCCCACACATTATGTAAAATCTAACTACTTCATCATTCTGCATGCAAGGACATTCGGTTCTCAAATCTACCAGAATCCTTTTATTTCCCACCACTAGAAGCATTTCAAGGAATCAAGCTACAAGCTTGACGAGTGACCAAACCGTGGATCCCGCAACAGGGGCCATCAGAAGCTTGCTCCCGAAGCTAAGTGGGCTCCTCAACAAGTACAATCTAGAGACAAGCATTAGGAGCGATCTGGATTGTGTCATTCAAGAGCTAAGAGTCATGCGTGTTGATCTCTGCGATGTGTCAGAGGTGCAGCGGGACAACAACAATGGGCAGATCAAGTTGGTTAAGCTTTGGGCCGATGAAGTCAGGGAACTGTCATATGACATAGAGGATGTCGTCGATGGCTTCTTGATGCAAGTCGAGTGCTCAGAACCTTCCACGAGCAATGGAGGATTGATGGGGCTCATACAGAAGATGATGAGCCTGTTCAAGTTGAGAAGGACCAGTCACCAGATTGGTGGCACGATCAAAGACATCAAGGACCAAGTCCAGAATTGTAAGTGCATCTAGTGCCCCTTAGTGATTTTGGTGTATTGAAGACTTATAGGTTAAGGGACTAATGCGTTTGTGAGTATACACAGGTCTATAAGTCTATGAGGAGTTTGATATTTACAGAGAAAGTCGACCCCTAAAAATGAAGTTCTTCAACTGAAGACTTTGATATTCTAAAGACTTTCTGAAGACTTTGAAAGTGAAGAAATTGGTGTGACCTTGAAGACTTGGTATTCATTTGTGGAACATGAAGCGTGAAGACTTTTGTTTTCGTAGTTTCATTTTCTCTTTCTTGAGTCATAGGAAACACCGTACTGTTAAAGGGGGTCGAGGAAATACTAAGGAAAAATTTCCATATGATGCTCAACTCAAAATCCTACACCTACCAATCCCTTCGAGTGAAGCCTTTGGAAATCTCATACAGTTCAGTCACTTTCTTCAGTGACAGAGACGAAGTTCTTCTGGTCACTGATGAATTTGTTCTGACTGAGGAGTTAGGAATTCGTCAGTGCGAATTACCTACACAGTGAGGAACATGATAGCCCTGAGGAATTTGAGAGTCAAATTTCCGACCGTTGCTGTGCTGCGCGCCAGCTGTCCCAAAATATCTTATCCACCTAACGGTCATATCATTGAGGGGCATTTATGTCTTATCATGTCGGGCTGCTCCCTAGGCTATAAATAGCCGCCCCCTACAACCACTAGCTGGTTGGCTGCTCCGAGAGAACTTGACACTTGTCATTTGAGAGCAACCCATCCTCCGAGGACTTTGAGCGAAAATCATCAAGTGAGGAAAACCCAAAACCAAACCCCTACAAACCCAAAGTGATTGAGCATCACTGAAGAAATTGATCCTGCGTGGATCCGACGCTTGTTACCTTTGAAGACTGTGCTTCTTCCAGACGGTTAGGCGTCAAGGTCTAGAGCATCCAAGAGGAATTGTGGATTGCCGAGTGACCAAGTCTGTGAAGGTTTGGAAGTCGCCTGAAGACTTACCACGAGTGATTGGACGAGATCTGCGTGATCTTAGTTCAAGGAGAATACGGTGAGGACTGGGTGTCCTGAGCTGCGTGCTCAGAGACTGGGTGTCCGGGACTGCGTGTCCTCGAGTTTAAATACTCAGCCGCTCCAACCAGACGTACAACTGAGACAGCAGTTGGAACTGGTCTACCAAATCATTGTCTTCACCAACCTAACTGGTTCTATTTCCTCAACCCTTTCATTTCCTCATTACTGTGTTGAGTGTTTGTTCATATCTGTGTTTGAAGACTTTGACTGAAGACTTTCTCAATTTCCTCAGTTCAATTTCTTCAGTCTGTTTGTCTTCATCTTGTGTTATCCTGTGATTACGCTTTCTGTACTCTGTGCTAGTCTTCATTTCATCATGATGACCATGCTTGTATTCTGTTATGCTTACTTCTGAGTACTTATTCCGCTGCTAATAGTTCTTCGCTAAGGAATTTCCTCACCGGCAAATTCCTCAGTGAAGAATTCATAAAAATCGCCTATTCACCCCCCCTCTAGTCGACATAACGCACTTTCAATTGGTATCAGAGCAAGGTACTCCCTTGTTCTGTGTGATTTTGGTTTAACCGCCTGGAGTTTTAGTTATGTCGACCGCAGGTATGATCAAGGTCTCGGCTGGGTGTCCTACCTTTGATGGGACGGACTACCCCTACTGGAAAAACAAGATGCGAATGCATCTCGAGGCAATTGACAACGATCTCTGGTATGTTGTGGAAAATGGTGTTCCCTCTGTCACACCCTCACTGAACGCTACCGATGTGAAGAGATTCAAGCAACTCGATTCTCAAGCGAAGAATATCATATGTGGCCATCTGAGTAAAGGACAGTATGGAAGAGTGAGTGCTTTGGAAACTGCTAAGCTTATCTGGGATAGGCTGTCCAAAGTGAATGAAGGAGTCTCAACTCAGCGCGACTCTCGAGTTGATGTTCTTCGGAATCTCTTCAACCGCTTCAAAAGACTCGACAATGAAAATGTCCAACAAACCTTTGATCGCCTCACTGACATCTCAAATGAGCTTCAAGCCCTCGGTGCCACTGACATCACTGACCATGAGGTGGTGAAGAAACTGTTGAGATCACTTGATTCCTCATTTGATACTCTGGGTCTGATGATACAAGAACGGGCTGACTACAAGTCTCTTGATCCTGCCGATATCCTCGAAAGGCTAAATACTCACGAGTTCCAGCTTGCTGAAAAGAGAGATCTCTATGGTTCGAGCTATGGCAAACCACGTGCCCTGAAGGCCAAGGTTGTGTCTGAGTCTGAATGTGAGGATTCTGGTAGTAGCCTTGGTGATCCTGAAGAATTGAGCCAGGAGCTAGCACTGCTCGTGAAGAAATTCCAGAAGTTCTCAAGACGTGGTCGCTTTGGAAAATCCTCAAGAAGCAGTGATTCCTCATCAAGTGACTATAAGAGAAGGCTGTGCCACAAATGCAAGAAACCTGGTCATTATATTCAAGATTGTCCTCAGTGGGAAAAGGAATTGAAGAAGAAGAAATACAAGGATTACAGTTCTGATGATGCGAAGAAGAAGAAGAAATCATCAAAATCCTCGAAGTCTTCATCTCACAAGAAGAGCAGCTCCAAGAAGGCTCAGGCATTCATTGGCAAGGAAATGGACTCCGAAGCTGAATCTGAGGAAAATGAGGAAGAGGAGGCGTCTGAAGAATCCGAATCTGGTGTGGCGAGTCTGGCCTTCGCTACTGCTTTCGTTAGCAAGTCCATCTTCAACACTGAAGAAACTGACCCCACCGACAAGCCTGATGAAGATAATGATGACTACGCTCCCACCTATTGCTTCATGGCAAAAGGTGCAAAGGTACTCAAATACACCTCCTCTGAATCTAGTGAAAATGAATCTGATGAGAATCTCAAGCCCAGCTACTCTAAACTTGCTAAGATTGCTGTAAAACAACAAAGGGCTTTTGAAAAGGTTCAAAACATGCTAGACAAAAGTGATGATATGTTGGGTGAAGAAATGGATCGCACTAAAGCCCTGACTGAAAATCTTCAGAGACTTCAGTCTAGGTTTGATAACCTTCAAAGTCATCATAACACTCTCTTATCTGATCATGAGAAACTTTCTTATGAATTTCTTCAAAGAAAGCAAGATCTTGAGAAGCTAAGAGTGAGTTATGAAGATCTTCAGAAGGAGCGCGATTCATTACTAGCTCAACAAATCAGCGCTTCTCAGGAAGAATTTGTTCCTCCATGCTTAAAGTGCATTGAACGTGAATCTGCTAATTCTTCACCTGAATGTTCAAATGCTTCAACTGTTACAAATTCTTCACCTGCCTCTGCTATCACTAATTCCTCATCTGAGGACATTGCTAGTATCACTGACGATGCAGGGCTGAAGGAATTGTACACAACAGGCATGTACAAAAGCCTCAAAGGGCATCAGATTCTTTGTGATGTACTCAAAAAGCAGATCCTCAACAGAAACCCTAGGAAAGAGGGTATTGCCTTTGAGAGGAAACTTAATGCTGATGGAACATATTGGAAGCCTGAGCAGTACCCCAAAACCTCATGGGTTGCTGCAAAGGGACCTCCAGTTGATCCATCTAACTTATCTGGCTTTACATGTGAATCTTCTCATTCTTCTGATGAGTCATTTGACTCCAACTATAAACTGTTCAAAAATCAGAATGGTGAAGTATTTGCTAGATATGTTGGGACTAACTGCAGGAACGGTTCCCCTATGAAGAAAATCTGGGTTCCCAAAAGTTATGTTGAAAGTCTTCAGGTGAATGTCCTCATGACACCACCTGTGAAGAACAGGAACCCCAGATCCAATTCTTCATATGGACCTAATTCTTCACATGGATCAAATTCCTCAAATGGATCAAAGTCCTCATATGATTATCATCGTGCTAACAACTCTGTTTCGCAGGGTAGAGCTAAGGGCTATGAATATGCACATTATTCTTCAAATCATTATGTTCATAAGTCCTCGAAGAATTTCTCTGCTTATTCATATGCTTACCCTAACCCCTCTTATGTGAAACGAAATGGTTTGGCCTCTATGCCACCATTCTCTTATGGTGCTCGCAGAGTGATGAACTCTTTGCCACCCCTTCAGATGTGGGTGGTGAAGAAAAAGAACTAATCTCTTCTGCAGGGTCAGGTCTCCAGACGTGCTTTAACGTCTGAAGAATTTGCTGGGGACCTGACAAAATTGCCTGAAAGGACGCAGGCTAATCATGATGAAATGAACTTCCATTTCACACGTCCTCATACTGCTATATCTGTTTACTGCTTGATGAAATTCATCTGATGAACTTGATATCATATTCTTCATTGATGAAGCATATGAGATTGTAAGTTACACTAATTCATCTGCAGGATGATCAACCCAAAACCACTGAATGGGTCCTCGATAGTGGATGTACAAATCACATGACTGGTGACAAGAATCTTTTGATGGATGCTCCCTTATCACCGTCACATCTGAAGCACATCATCTTTGCTGACAAAGGCAAAAGTCAGGTATTGGGTCTTGGTAAGGTTGCGATCTCTAAGGATAAACACATGGACAAAGTCATGCTTGTTGAGTCCTTAGGATACAACCTCATGTCAGTCTCAATGCTTTGTGATCTTGATATGGTTGTTGTCTTTGGCAAGTATCGCTGTGTTGTGATTATGGAAGCTGACAATTCCAAAGTCTTCGAAGGCTTTAGGAGAGGAGACTTGTATATTGTTGATTTCTCTACAGGACCACAACCAGCCGTGTGTCTACTTGCAAAAGCTTCAGAAGGCTGGCTATGGCATCGACGACTTGGTCACGCAGGCATGAGGAATTTGCACACGCTTGCGAAGAAGAAGCATGTCATTGGCATTGAGAATGTCAAATTCCTCAAGGATCACTTATGCGGAGCCTGTGAAGCTGGAAAAATGACCAAGGCCAAGCATCCAGCGAAGACTATCATGACCACTACTCGTCCATTCGAATTGCTTCACATGGACCTCTTCGGACCTAATCATTACTCAGCAGTCACTAATGCTGCATCTCTATATGGTTTTGTCATTGTTGATGATTACTCTCGATATACATGGGTACACATTGTTACTTACAAACATGAAGTGCAGGAAGTCTTCAAACGATTTTCCTCGAGGGCTTCAACCAACTTTGGTGTGAAGATCAAGCACATCAGAAGTGACAATGGAACTGAGTTCAAGAATTCCGGTCTTGATGACTATCTTGATGAACTTGGTATTACTCATGAGTTATCTGCTCCCTATACTCCTCAGCAAAATGGCGTCGTGGAGCGCAAGAACAGAACTCTTGTTGAGATGGCTCGCACTATGCTTGATGAATACAAAACGCCTCATCATTTTTGGATTGATGCAATTGATACTGCGTGCCACATCATCAACAGAGTATATCTTCACAAATTCTTCAAGAAGACGGCCTATGAACTCCTCACTGACAAGAAACCCAATGTGAGTTATTTCAAAGTCTTCGGTGCTAAATGTTGGATTAGAGATCCTCACCACAATTCTAAATTTGCACCGAAAGCACATGAAGGTTTTATGCTTGGTTACGGAAAGGACTCGCACACCTACAGAGTCTTCAACAATGCTCTTCACAAGGTTGTTGAAACTGTAGATGTGCGGTTCGATGAAACTAATGGCTCGCAAAGAGAGCACCTACCTTCTGTGTTAGATGAACCAGCACCTGAGGATTCTATCAAGTTCAAGGCAACTGAGGATGTCATTCCTACTGAAGAATTTGCTGAAGAATTCATTCCAGTACGCGAAGAACGTCGAGCTGATGCACCTGAAGATAATGCTGAAGACAATGGTGCTGAGGAAAATGATCAAATACCTCGACGACAACCAGCTCATCCTCGCGTTGCAAAAGAAGTACAAGTTGACAAGATCATCGATGACATTGAAGCGCCAGGTCCTCTCACACGCTCAAAAGCTTCACATTTATCTAACTTTTGTGGGCACTATGCTTTTGTCTCTATCACAGAGCCCACTAAGGTAGATGAAGCATTTCTGGAGCCGGAGTGGATTCAGGCTATGCAAGAAGAATTACATCAGTTCGAGCTCAACAATGTCTGGGAACTGGTCAAACGTCCAGATCCTTGCAAGCATAATATCATTGGCACAAAGTGGATCTACCGCAACAAGCAAGATGAAAATGGCCTTGTGGTGAGGAATAAGGCACGACTGGTAGCTCAAGGCTACACACAGGTTGAAGGAATTGATTTCGATGAAACTTTTGCACCTGTTGCTAGACTTGAGGCTATTCGCATATTACTTGCTTATGCTAACCATCATGATATCATCTTATATCAAATGGATGTGAAAAGTGCATTCCTCAATGGTAAGCTTGAGGAAGAAGTATATGTTGCTCAACCCCCAGGTTTTGAAGATCCAAAGAATCCTGACAAAGTCTTCAGACTCAATAAGGCCCTCTATGGCCTCAAGCAAGCCCCTCGGGCGTGGTATGATACATTGAAGGAATTCTTCGTGAAGAATGGCTTCACACCCGGTTCACTCGACCCTACTCTCTTTACTAAATCTTATGATGGTGAACTGTTTGTGTGCCAAATATATGTTGATGATATTATCTTTGGCTGTACTGACCAACGTTATAGTGATGAATTTGCCTATATGATGAGTGAAGAATATCAAATGTCTATGATGGGAGAGTTGAAATTCTTCTTAGGTCTTCAAATTCGTCAACAGCGCAATGGCATATTCATATCTCAGGAGAAATACCTCAAAGATGTACTGAGGAAATTCGGCATGCAAGATTGCAAAGGCGTCAAAATTCCTATGCCCACAAATGGCCATCTATGCACTGATGAAAATGGTATTGACTTCGATCACAAGGTATACCGCTCCATGATTGGTTCTTTATTGTACTTATGTGCATCTAGGCCAGATATAATGCTTAGTGTTTGCATGTGTGCCCGATTTCAAGCTGCACCGAAGGAATCACACCATAAGGCTGTGAAGCATATTCTTCGATATCTAGCTCACACACCAACACTAGGATTATGGTACCCCAAGGGCTCTGCTTTTGATCTCATTGGATATTCTGACTCTGACTATGCTGGTGATCGTGTGGACCGCAAGTCAACTTCTGGCACTTGTCATTTCCTCGGACGATCTTTGGTCTGTTGGTCCTCGAAGAAACAGAACTGCGTATCACTGTCCACTGCGGAAGCTGAATACATTGCTGCTGGCTCTTGCTGTGCTCAACTGCTTTGGATGAAGCAAACACTCAAGGACTATGGCGTCAACGTGAAGAATGTGCCTCTCCTCTGCGACAATGAGAGTGCCATCAAGATTGCTCACAACCCAGTTCAGCACTCGAAGACAAAGCACATTCAGATTCGTCATCATTTTCTTCGTGATCATGTGTTGAAGGGCGACATCTCCATCGAGCACGTGAAGACTGAAGAACAGCTAGCTGATATCTTCACTAAGCCCTTGGATGAGAAGAGATTTAGCAAGTTGCGGTGTGAGCTAAATATCTTAGAATCTTCGAATGTTCTTTGAAAAGGACACACATCCTAACACTTATGCAAAATTGATGACTTAGATGTGCAACACATGAAGAAACGTTTTTCTTCAATCAATGAAGAATAACACTCTAAGTGTGAAGAAATTAATGAAGAATTTGATTCTCAGAACCCTACGACAATTGTACGCGGTGTCTGAAATCATCATTCTTATACGGTGGGTCACGCCACCACAAAAAGTTGAAAATCTTCAATTTGAGTTTTTCCTCAGTTTTGAAATTCTTCAGTTTTTCAAATTCTTCAACTTTTCAAAATCTTCACTGTTTCCTTCGTTTTTCTTCATTGGCTATATATATATATATGAGTTTATGTCCTCTACAGCATTCACTTATAGCTATTTCTTCAAGTTGCTTTTTCTGCTAAGTGAATGTGATCGGACCCTTCCCCCTCTATGCTATACTCAACCCAATCTATTCACAAATTCTTCATATGCGTTCTATTTGAAACTCGTTCAAAATCTTCACTGTGTCCTTGTCAGCTGAAGAAATTGCGAACGAAACTTTAAAACAAATCTTATCCAAATTTTCGGTTTTGCCGCTCAAACCAGTTCCGCATCCCACAATGCATTATTCTATTCACCCACGATCGTACACGATCTCCACTACACAGTACGTGGGTGACACATGTCGTGAGAAGGAGAAAGGGCAGGGGCACGTTCGTCCTAAATCTTCGGGCAAACAGTTTTTCACCGTGTCTATAAATACCCCTCTCCCCTTCCTCACTTCATTTACTCCGCTCGACCGTTCTCTCTCTCGCTCGAGCTCCTCAAACCCTAGCGCCGCCGCTACTCCATCGTTGCCGGTGAGGAAGAGCTTCGCTGCCTCGACCTCGTCGCCGTCGTACTCACGCCGACCGCGGAAATCTTCACTCCGCCGCCGCCGTAGCTGTCTTCCTCTGCCAAGTTAGGGCGTGGGAGATCTAACTGACGAACTTCTCATCTGTTCTTCTCAGTTCGTCGTGTTCTTCACTTCGGGTAATTAAAAGTTACTTTTATTACTCACTTTGATTCTCAAACTTTCCTGAAAATCTTCAAAGGTGTTTATTCTTCAAATCTTCACACATATGAACACCACACATTATATGATCTTGAATTGTTTCTCTAAGCAATCATTTTCTTCAAGATTCCTCAATTGTGTGGATCTTCGATCTGTACAACTCTGGAACCTAAGACAAGAACGCTTAGTGAAATTCCTCAAGGTTCATCTGGTCAAATTCCTCAAAACTTGTTCTTTTCGAAAAACCTTCTCAGAACGCATATGACCTCTCCAAATTCCTCGCACCTGTACTCTGTTCACAGGTACTCATGTCTGCTGCTGAATCACTAGGTTCTCATCAACTTAACTCATTTGCAGCGTTCCTCGAAGAAAAACTGCATACTTCTTCAGAGAACTCGATTGTTCAAATTCCTCAACTGAAGAATATGGCAGACGGTAAGAAGCCGCAGAAAGGAGGAAAGAAACCTGAGGTTATGACTGCGTTTGAAATCCCTGAGGAAATTTATGCTGACTATTGCACACCTGATGAAGCAAAATTTGGCAAAGAAAACAAAAATCAGCGCAAGGTGCGCATTCAGAGGATTGAACGGAGATGGGCAAGGGAATGGAGGGAATACAGATATGTGACTCCAAAGTACATGAAGAAATTCGCCCTCAATCCTCCATGCCCAAGAGCTCCATTGGCACCTGGCCAAGTAGCTGACCCCACAAGCATCAAACGTGGTGAGGACTTTCCTGAAGAATGGGCTAAGCGCCAAGCTAAATTGGCAAGACAAGCCAAGGAGGCAGTGAAGAAATTCAATGAGGATTCTGCCACTGCTACTGCTACTGAGGCCTCGGTCAAACCGAGGAAATCCATGCCAAAGAAGCCTGCTCGTAAGCCAAGTGCTTCACCAACAGTGCCCTCACGGCAAATTCCCTCACGCAATCCTGCTACAGCTCCACCAAAGTCCTCAACAGCTCCTTCAAAGTCCTCAGCTCCTGTGCATCTGGCTACATGTCAAAGGACTGCTGGTTTCTCGATTGCCTCTGGTGTTTCAGCAAGTTCCTCAGCTGCACCAATTTCCTCATCAGGCCCCACACTGTTGAAGACCAAAGCAACAGCTGGACGAGGTCCTCGGCCAAGTCCAAAGAAGAAACAGGTCGCATTCCATGTGCCTTCTGATGATGAAGCTTCTGATGATGAACTTGCAGAAATCATCAGAGACAGACAGGTGAAGGCCGCTAGAGCCAAAGGCACATCTGTGCCACTGCTATTGGATCCGAGGAAAATCCTCGATTATATTGATCTCTGGCACAAGGATCCAAACACCCCAATGCCTGATTTTCATCTGACCCCTGGACAAAGTCATATGTTGTCCCATTTCATCACTGAAGAGAAATGGAAGTTTGAAAAGGCAAGAGAGATCAAGAAAGCTCAATACAGAAAGGAGAAGCTCCTGAAGAAAAACGTTGTCAGAATGACACCTGAGGAACTTCTCCAGGCTCAGTCTGAAATTCAAGCCCTCGGCAAAGACTTTGATGCCTACTATGCTGATTGGCAAGGAGCTAAAGTAAGATTCGTCAATCTGACGAAGAAATTCACAAATGTTGCAGCCCCATCGCAACAAGAAAATCTTCAGGCTGCAGACTCTGCTCAGCCTGCTGAAGAACATGCCAGCACCGCTGATGACTTTCAGCCTGTTGAAGAACATGCTCGTCCAGGGCTGGTGAAGAAATTCCAGCCGCTGAAGAAATTGCCAGGGCATCCACTAGTGGTGCGCCTGAAGAAATTGAAGTAGTCAGGGCAACTGCATCAGTTGCACCTGAAGAAAATCAACCAGATTCCTCAGCTCCATATGCACCTACACCAACTCCAATTCTTCCATGTGCATTCGATGTGAAGAAAACCAAGGCTGCAGAGCGAGCTGCAGTGAAAAAAAGGAAGGCATCAGCTGCGTCAAACTCTTCGGCTGCAAAGAAAATGAAGCCGACGACCAGCTCACTCAAAAATCCAATTGATGTTGTTCCAATTTCCTCCATGCCATCAAAGGACCTTGTTCCTTTTGGAGAAGACTATGAGATCCCAAGCGGATCTGATGAAGAAAATCATTCTGCTGGTTCGTCAGAGCAGCTCGATGAAGAAATTGAAGTGGACGCAATCCCTTCAACGCCAGTCATTTCCTCACCTATGCCTCCGTTCACAGCTGACGAGGCTGGTGTTGAGGAAATTGAAGATGAAGATGTGGATATAGGATGCACCACACCTGTGATGAATGATGACTTTTGGGAAAGTCAGCATCCCAATACTCCTCTCTTCACACCTATCCAACAGATTCCTTAGTCACCTGCAACAACAGTTCAAATGGGCTCTAAAGAAACTCAACCCACTATCTCTGTGAATGAAGATATTCCAGCCGCTAGTGCTGAAGAACCTGCTATTGCTGATCCTCAGATTGCACAAGAAGAGGAACCAGAAATTCCTCAGCCTGAAGAACCTGAGCTCGCGATTCCTGAGGTGGTGATGCAACTCACTGACATCCCTCTGCCCAAGCCAAAGAATCCGTACTCAAGCAAACAGAAGTTCAAGGCTGAAGACTTCTTTTCCGAGCATGTATTCTTCACTGACTACAACCCCTATGACTCTGCTCGCATAAGGAAGAGGCATTTCTGGACTGCTAGTCAAGCCAACTTCTATTCCTCACTGCTGTTTGAGAAAGACAAAATCTTCGATCATGAACATATTCCCCACGTGGACATGGAATCTCTGCCATGCTTCGAACCAGTCCTCAGTGTTCTTCACGATGCAGGATTACTCAATTTCTACACTGACATCTGTGATTGGAATGAAGAACTCATTCTTCAGTTCTACGCGACACTGCATATCACTGGAGACACTAAAGATATCAACTCATGGGTATTGGACTGGATGACTGAAAACACGCACTACAAGGCACCAGCAACTGAATTGCTTCGTGTCCTTCCTCTCAGTCCTTCCCATGACAGTGCATGTTGCATCTACAGTGACCCTGAACTGACAAATCACTATATGCAAGTGCTCATGAAGCCTTTGAAGCCAGGGCAGGCCCCACGAACCAAATTCCTCGTCAAGGAATTACTCTATGTGCCTCGGACTGTCTATCGCATTTTGACGAAGACAATGAGTCCTATCAAAGGCCACGACTCAAATGATGAAGAAGTCGTTGGCATCATGAAGAATATGCTTTTCAACATCATTCATGGCGTTCCCGTCAACTTCCATGATTTCTTCATGAGGACTCTGGCCAATATTGCTATGTCACCATTCGAGCTGAAGCCCTATGCTCCTTGGATTATGAGATTCATCAGGGCAAGATCTTCACTGAATTACAAAGCTGACACTCTGAACCACGGTAGCTACTTGCCTCCCATTGAAGTCCTCAAACGGACAGTTTCATCAGCTGATGATAAAGGCAAGGCCGCTGCTGTGATCGATGAAGGCATTCGTCCATTGGATGGTCAATTTCGCAAGGCTGCATCTTACTCTACCAATGACGATTCTGCCACACATGACTCTGCCGCAAATACCTCAGCCAAGCAAAATCCTCAAGCCACAGCACCCAGGGTGATGACTGACCGTGAGTTACTCCTCAGTCTTCATCAGAAGGTTGATCGCAATCACAAATGGGTAAAGCGTCAGTTTGGTGCACTTCTTCACAATATGACCTCAACACACAATGCAGTGAAGAAGAACCAATACTACCTTCATGAAACCTTCAACCGCACCTGGGCTGTCCTCAGTCATGTCTACAGCGCTGAAGAACTGAAGACTATGGGTCTCAAGGAAGAATTTGACTGGTCTGCACCTCCTCCGAAGAAATTCAAGAAGGTCAAAATTCCTCCACTGGTGGCCAGCTCTTATTCTTCATCGCGTGACACTGATGAGTATGAAGATTTGGACGACACTGCGGCAGGCCCTGCTACAACAAACAACCCCGACAACGCTGGCGCTCCTCCATCGACTTGAAATTCTTCAGGGGCGTTAGTCCTCAGTTTCAATCCTTTTGGTCATTTGATGACAAAGGGGGAGAAATCTGAGTTAGTCTTCAAGCGGGTCTATATTAAGGGCATTTTTTTAAGTTACAACTCTCGTTCTTCTGAAACTTTTATTTGGATCGAGTTGTAATCTTAAACCCGATGGTGCGCTGATACTTTTGTTGCATTATGCTTTGCATGCTTATTCCTCGTTAATGACATTGCACGCATGCTGAATCTCATCAGGCACCATATTTCATCATGCATTTCAAATTCTTCATATTATATATCAAATGCGTGTATGAATTACAAGATATAGGGGGAGATCTCCATGATTCAACTCTTCAAATGTGCATTGCCTCAAAAGCAAATTCCTCACTATGCACATCTTCAGGGGGAGTTCTACTATATCTTGTAATCAAATTCCTCAATATCAGTGTATACACTTCATATGTTTATCCCCGTTGAAAACTTAACCTATGTTGTCATCAATCACCAAAAAGGGGGAGATTGTAAGTGCATCTAGTGCCCCTTAGTGATTTTGGTGTATTGAAGACTTATAGGTTAAGGGACTAATGCGTTTGTGAGTATACACAGGTCTATAAGTCTATGAGGAGTTTGATATTTACAGAGAAAGTCGACCCCTAAAAATGAAGTTCTTCAACTGAAGACTTTGATATTCTGAAGACTTTCTGAAGACTTTGAAAGTGAAGAAATTGGTGTGACCTTGAAGACTTGGTATTCATTTGTGGAACATGAAGCGTGAAGACTTTTGTTTTCGTAGTTTCATTTTCTCTTTCTTGAGTCATAGGAAACACCGTACTGTTAAAGGGGGTCGAGGAAATACTAAGGAAAAATTTCCATGTGATGCTCAACTCAAAATCCTACACCTACCAATCCCTTCGAGTGAAGCCTTTGGAAATCTCATACAGTTCAGTCACTTTCTTCAGTGACAGAGACGAAGTTCTTCTGGTCACTGATGAATTTGTTCTGACTGAGGAGTTAGGAATTCGTCAGTGCGAATTACCTACACAGTGAGGAACATGATAGCCCTGAGGAATTTGAGAGTCAAATTTCCGACCGTTGCTGTGCTGCGCGCCAGCTGTCCCAAAATATCTTATCCACCTAACGGTCATATCATTGAGGGGCATTTATGTCTTATCATGTCGGGCTGCTCCCTAGGCTATAAATAGCCGCCCCCTACAACCACTAGCTGGTTGGCTGCTCCGAGAGAACTTGACACTTGTCATTTGAGAGCAACCCATCCTCCGAGGACTTTGAGCGAAAATCATCAAGTGAGGAAAACCCAAAACCAAACCCCTACAAACCCAAAGTGATTGAGCATCACTGAAGAAATTGATCCTGCGTGGATCCGACGCTTGTTACCTTTGAAGACTGTGCTTCTTCCAGACGGTTAGGCGTCAAGGTCTAGAGCATCCAAGAGGAATTGTGGATTGCCGAGTGACCAAGTCTGTGAAGGTTTGGAAGTCGCCTGAAGACTTACCACGAGTGATTGGACGAGATCTGCGTGATCTTAGTTCAAGGAGAATACGGTGAGGACTGGGTGTCCTGAGCTGCGTGCTCAGTGACTGGGTGTCCGGGACTGCGTGTCCTCGAGTTTAAATACTCAGCCGCTCCAACCAGACGTACAACTGAGACAGCAGTTGGAACTGGTCTACCAAATCATTGTCTTCACCAACCTAACTGGTTCTATTTCCTCAACCCTTTCATTTCCTCATTACTGTGTTGAGTGTTTGTTCATATCTGTGTTTGAAGACTTTGACTGAAGACTTTCTCAATTTCCTCAGTTCAATTTCTTCAGTCTGTTTGTCTTCATCTTGTGTTATCCTGTGATTACGCTTTCTGTACTCTGTGCTAGTCTTCATTTCATCATGATGACCATGCTTGTATTCTGTTATGCTTACTTTTGAGTACTTATTCCGCTGCTAATAGTTCTTCGCTAAGGAATTTCCTCACCGGCAAATTCCTCAGTGAAGAATTCATAAAAATCGCCTATTCACCCCCGCCCCCCTCTAGTCGACATAACGCACTTTCAAGAATAAGTCTTTCACAAAGGTCGAAGAGGCAGGGGAGGTATGCCTAACAAAAGGAGGAGAGAAACCTCCAACAGAGAAGAAATGGCAGAACCTCCAACATTGAAAACATCATAGAAGATGCATGTGAACTCCGTGTTCGATGAACTCGAGCTTGTCATCAAGATGACCATAAGCTCCAAATCTCACAAGGAGAACCAAACAAGAACCAAGAAATATGATGCAAGGATGTAATGGTTTGAGCTCTCTACGAATGATACAATCAAGTTACTCATCAAGAGCCCCCCTTGATAGTACGGCCATTGAACCTATAACCCGGTCTCCCAACTACCATCATGAGACCGGTAAAATGGAAAACCTATCAAGGGCAAACATTTGCCTTGCACATGGTCCACTTGAGCTAGATGATGACAATCTTGACTCCCTCAAGTTGGACCACCTTTCTTGATTGCGTTGGCTCGATGAAGACTAGTTGATTGCTCCCCCATACTCCACTATGGGTGAGGCACTCTTCCGCACATCTTCACAAGTCCATTGCCACCACAATGGACGGCAAGCTTCAAGCATTTGATCTCTTCGTGATGCTTCTCTTCGTGATGCTTCACTTGAACTTGCACACCACAACCTAACCCCACAAAGAACTCTCATGAAGATCATGGGTTAGTACACAAAGCATAATTGAAAATGCTTACCATACCATCAGATGGCTTGATCCCTCTTGGTACATCTTCTATGCTTTGTGTGTTGATCAACTTGATTCACTCTTTGACTTAGTCTTGATCAACCTCTCACATGACCAATCTTTAGGTAATTCCTTAAGTGGCACCTTGATCATCACAAACTCTCCTTGAAACCAACAATTGGACTCCAAGAAAAGCCTATGGACAAATCCTTCAAATATAACTCAAGGCAACCATTAGTCCATAGAGATTATCATCAATTATCAAAACCAAACATGGGGGCACCGCATGTTCTTTCACATTGGCAATCTGCATGAAGAGCACCCTGGATATCCTTAAGGGACGCGGAGGTACACGGGGGCCTCTAAAAAGTACTCAAGCCAAAGATGCTAATGGTCGACCATTTCATTCTGATAAATCTTCATGCGCTCAAGCAAAGAACTTGGATGATCTATTATTTATTTCAACCTCTCACTGAGCTAGCTAAAATTTCACCTCTGAGCCATCATCAAATAGCATATCTTTGAAGGCATCATCATTCCACACATCCAACAATGATGAATTCTAGAAATAAACCGCCTCCCATGATCTCATTTATACAATATGTACTACCAGCATCATTGCACAAACCAATTCATAACCTCCAAATTTTCCAGAAATGTATTTACCTTATGAGCAAAAGATCAAACATTGGGTGGGCTTGTCCCCGACCGAATCGGTGATGCCAGGCCAATGAAGGGATGTTGGAGGTCAGGAAAGAGAGAGGGGCGTGCGGCCCTACAACTAACCTCCCGAAGGGCTAGCCGGAGTAGCAAACGCCACGGTGATCTCTCGTCGTAGCAAGGCCCACCACCAGCGGAAGGACGCCGATACTGGACTCCCGAAGGTCATGGGAGTGAGGCATTATGGTGGAATATTTCCAAGGGGTGGCAACATCTTCAGGTCCTCGGAGAAACGAGGAGGGGGTACCAAACCGCCGCCACCGCATTATCGCCTACCATCTTGGATCGTGGTGACAGTCGAGCTTACGTGGCCGTTGATGGGTTGGGGTGGAGGCAGGGTGACAACCGTGGCGGGAGGACGAACTCGCTCTCTTTCTTTCTCTGCGTGTGTGTGTGTGCGCGCGCGCGCGCGCGCGTGTGTGTGTGTGTGTGTGTGTGTGTGTGTGTGTGTGTGTGTGAGAGAGAGAGAGAGAGAGAGAGGATGCCCTTTACGAAATATGTTCTCTCTTTTTGTAGAGTGAACACATGTTTATGTAATTCTAGTAAGACCGGTGAAACATAACTCCTATGTTTTATTCCTAATATCTTGAATCATTAAAAATTGTGAAATGGCCTAAGCCACACAAGTCTTAACAAACGTCTTTTACAAAAAGGAAAATGACACTCAATCTCTTAGGTGTGCCGAAATCTTCTTCCTTCTGCATCCACCAATGACGCACTGTGAGTAAAGCTTGTAGAAACAATGGTTAGTACTGCAACACAAAAGTGGAGCAACATTTCCTATAATGTGCAGAATTTCTCAAGTTGCAGTAACGAATCAATTTGAGTTAGATTAGGAAACAAGAGTGTGTCTGGGCGTGCGTGAAAGAGAGAGAGAGAGAGAGAGGGCGGAGAGGGAGAGAGATCGTTGAACGTTGGAGAGTTTTCTTAGCATTAAATTTTCATTCTTTGGTGCATGTTTTACGATCGTTTTGCGAGTCCTTATTTCTTCTTTTCCACACACAACTAGACTTGCACATCCGTCGGTCATGAACAATTGCAGTTGCACAAAAAATATTGAAAGAAGAAAAGAAAAAATGGCAAACTCTAGCCACACCCAAGGAACTGTCCAACCATCTTGTGTAACCGAAAGAAAGACACTTTTCTCATTTTTTGAGAAAACTTCCAAACTATTTATCTCAAGCATCGCAGGACAATGAATATCAAAAAGAATAAAAATTACATCTAGATCCATAGACCAAAAGCGTTGAAACGAGCCGAAGGCGTGCCGCCGTCATCACCCCTCCCTCACCGAGCCGGCCAAAACTTATTTTACTCCCTCTGTTCGAAAAAGCTTGTCCCTAAATGGATGTATCTAGCATCAAGTTAGTGCTAGATACATCCATTTGAGGGACAAGCTTTTTCAGACGAAGGGAGTAATAGATAGTCGAGAAGTCGTCATGCTAAGACCCCATAGGACCAGCACACCAGAACAACAACCGCCGCCGATAAAGAGAAACATAGATCGGAAATATCCTACCTGAAGGCACACAAACGTAGGCGAACAAAGACCGGATCCGAGTAGATCCACCAAAGACAACCACCGTATCCTGTGAGATTTGCCAGAGACACACCTTCAGACGCCCTCCGATGATGCTAGATGCAACACAAGGACGGGGGCTAGGTAGGGAGAACGTTATTCCGTCTTCAGAGAGCCTCCACCGTCTCACCTTTCAGAGCAGGACACAAATCCTCACAAAATTAAAATAAACATCTAAAAAGGGGATATTGAAGGGAATTATAGAGAAAGGTGTATACAAAAGCCTTGCCGGGAGTAAGCAATTCGAGAAAATTGTACGCAAGCAAGGAGGCACCGAAAGAATCAAGGTGTTGGTTTTGAACGGAAGTTCAATGCCAATGGAGTTGAATGGAAGAAGATCAATACCCCAAGACAAAGTTTGTTCCTCAACAAGAGAAGTATGATCCTACTTCCTTCAAGGGAACACAAGCACAAGATGATCTTCCACCACAAGACCACAAGAACAAAGGCAAGGACAAGCTTCAAGAGGAGATTGATGCATTTGAAGAAGCACCCAAGGCCTTGGTCAAGTGGGTTCCCAAGACTACGTCAAGTTCTACTTCATCAAGTACAACTACAACTCCAAGGATTCCCATCAAGATGATGTGGATCCCGAAGAAGAATAACTAGAGTGTTCTTGAGGGTGACTCCGCCAACATTCTTCACTCATATCATTATGGCAAGAACAAGTGCAATCAACTTCCATATCTTGCACTAGTTCAAGGAGTCACAAACCCTCATGTTGGTAAGACAAGGGACAAGGTAACCTAATGTTTTCATGGACATCATCTTGCGTGTGCATCACTCTATGTCTATGGATATTCTTGTTTGTTCCTTGTGGGACTAACCCGTGTAGGTATTGAAAGTGCAACTCACTCCAAAGGATTGCTACAAATGATCTACATCAACATTGAGCATCCACATCTTCAACACCTACATGAAGTCATCATCGACAAAACCCAAGGTTAGTTCATCCCTCTAAGGGGGGATCTCACATCTAGGGGGAGCTTAATTCTAAGAATTGAGTCAAAGCAACTCTAATGATGTGAACACATCAATGCATTATGTAAAAGTGGTAACCCCACTTGAGCTTAAACGATGAGTATGACCTATGATCAAATGTTCTCATTTGACTCCTAAGTCAATATACTCATATATAGATGACCTAGTCATCGCCAATTGTTTGATAGATACTAGAATTGGTTGTGCATGCTTTGCCACATATTTCATTTGCCATTTTATTGTGTGAGCATGTTGGTTGCATATTCTACTCATTCGAGGACATCCACTTGTTGTTTTGATTGATTGGTTTCTTTTTCTTTGGCTAAGTGGATGGACAAGAATGCCTAAGAACCATCTCTAGCTATCTATGCTTTTCTTGTCTCAAACCCTATTCATGCTACATCACAAAATTTGATCAAGTCAGATTTGAACCACTCTGTGTGAGGAGCACTCGGAGTCCCCGATTCGTCATGGACTTAAACTTCCAAAACTTCTTTGTGATTTTCGGTCTGACCGATTCTTCCATTTCGGTCATACCGAGATCACTAAGTCGATCTAGGTTTTCAATCTCGGTGCAACCGATTTGAACTTTTCGGTCTCACCGAGTTGCTGTAACTGTCAACAGTTATGCATCTCGGTGCCACCGAGTTGTTCCACTCGGTCACACCGACAGTGCCGGGCTATATATACTCACGGGCAAAAATTTGGAAACTTTCTCCAAACCCCTTCGGCCGCGCATAGCTCGCTCTGCCTCCTAGGTCTCCGGATCGTCGACTTCGTTGCCAGCCACCTCCAGTCGCTGGTCTCCGCCGCCGTCAACGGAATTCATCCCCGTCGTTACCGCCGTAGCGAGTTCATCGCCGAACTAGGGTATGAACTCGATCACAGTGCTATCCTCGTCTAATTCTCAGCACATTGTGTTCATTATGATTCTTGCCACGATTGAAACACCTCTATCCAGTCAAAACAATCCTTAGAATAGATGCGATTTGAAAATTTAGGGTTAGGTTTCCGCTGAAACCATCTCGGACCCACCGAGTTGAAAAACTCGGTCCCACCAATTCGGCTAACTCCATTGCACTAGTAACTCTCGGTCCGACCGAGAATTACTAATCGGTGTGACCGATTTTGGAACTTTATGAAACCCTAGCAGTCTCGGTGCCACCGAACTGTGACTCGGTCTGACCGATATCACATGTTTAGGTTCCAAAAGCTGCTTCGGTATCACCAAGTTTGAAAATTGGTTGATCCGAGATGCTTTCTGTGGAAAACTAAAACTAAGTTTTTGAATCATTCTTTTGCAAAAATCTCTGCATTTTGTGATGCTCATCCATTCTATCTCATCTATAACTGTTCACAGGGTCAGCAGTCAGTGTTTCCAGCATGTCAGACCAAAGTGACAGTCAGAACAGGGAAGAAGAGCAGATTCACATGAGTGAGGGCATTAGTCCCTCTAGCACTTCAGATGATGGCAGCAGAAGCACTCCTAGAAATTTGCCCAAAGCAGCCACAAGAGCTAGAAGGAAGAGAACCTCAGACTCTGAGGATGAGGACTATGTGGCAGCTGAAGATGAGGCTACTTCCAAGAAGGTAGTGCTCAAAAAGGAGTATGGCTCAGCAAAGACCACAAAGCCTGGACTTAATAGGAAGGTCCCTGCCAAGAGGACACCCATGCTGAAGGTCAGAGGATCAACACAAATACCTGCAAAACCTGATCCCATAGAGCCAGCTGCAGAAGGAAAGAAGAGGAAGGAAAGGGTCAGAAAGACCATGGCCAGAGTTGTTGGACAACCTTCCATGATGGAAGAGGAGGAGGAAGAAGAGGTTGCTGCACCAGCACCCAAGGCACAAAAGCTGATGGGTGATGCTATAAGGTCAGGGGCTGCAACATCAAAGCCCAAAGAAGCACCCAAAGCTGCCTCCAAGGCCAAGAATGCACCCAAGAGGAATACTAGGAGTATACCAGCTGCTGAGAAGAACAAGGTCCCAGTGCCTGAAGTTGCTGCAGAGGAAGATGATGAAGGACAAGTCCTGAGGAAGCTCAAACCCAAGATTCCAGACCACAATGATGCTCATCCTGTGGCTGAGGACATGAATATCAGGAGAGACTCAGGGTTGAGGCTATGGAGAATGACAGATCCATATGCCACCAGGAGAAGGACTGATGTTGATTACAGGTTCCACACAAAGGAACAGCAGGACTTCTATGAGACAATCTTGTTGGACAAGAAGCCTATAGTGTGTGATATGAGGTGGGTCGACTGGACCTACATAAAGGAGAATGAAGAACACTATCCTGGAGTGTATGACAGCTTCAGTGCATGTGGAGTTGCAGATTTTGTTGGGCAGAAGCTCACCAACTGGAATGATGAGCTCATTATGCAATTCTACTCCACAGCACATTTCTATCCAGATGGCAGGATACTTTGGATGTCTGAAGGTACGAGATACCAGTCAACTATTGAGGAGTGGGCTAATCTGATCAATGCCCCAAAGGAGAGTGAAGATGACTTGGACGTTTATGCCAAGAAGAAGATGGGACACAATACTATGTCACATATGTACAAGGAGATCCCAGACAAAGCTCTTGAGACTTTCTCGTTTGGGTCAGTCCATTTTCTTCTGTCAGGGCTGCCAACGATCAACTGGATCCTAAGGCACACTCTTTTGCCCAAGTCAGGTGACCACAACATGATCAGAGGGCATGCAATCAACTTGCTACACATATTTGATGTGCCACAGAAATTCAAGGTCATGAGCCTCATGGTTGAGACTATCAAGAGGACAGCAGCAGACCAAAAGAGGAGTTGTGGATATGCCCCACAAATTCAGGAGTTGATAAACTCAAAGATGGGCACAGGAAAATATCTGTTGGATAAGGAACACTTTGCTCTCTATCCGGACTTTGAGGACAATCAAGTTGTGATGAATGAGAATGAACCATCATCAGTACAAGCTCAAGAGAAGAAGGAGAAAGCAAAGAGAGAGAAGGTTGCCAAGATGCCAACTCAAGAGGAGGCATCTGAGTACTTTTTGAAGAACAAGCAGGAGCAGCTTGGTTACTTGATAGCATCAACACTGAGGATTGAGAAGGGGTTGGCCACCCTAACTCAAAACCAGGAGAGCCTGGAAAGACTCATGGAACAAAAATTCTATGATTTAGATGTCAAAGTAACTGAGATTCAGTCAGTTGTGGAGCAGCTACAGGAAGACATGCAGAAGAGGAAGGGCAGGACAACTACTGATGCATTTGCCAGAGTGCCTCGAGCTCAGAGATCGGCTGCAGTGCCAGTGACAGACACCAGAGCCACTTCATCTGCACCAGCTACAGCTCCAGTGCAACCAGCTCCAGCACCAACTCCTCCAGCTCCATCCACATCAACTGAAGTCTTCGTCCAAGGAGCCATCTCTACACCACCAACCGAAGATCAAGCCTGAGAGACGATATAGTACTATGCATTTTCTAGGAACTTTTTGGTAACTTGTTGCCAAAGGGGGAGAAAAATGTATAGATCATAGGCTTCGAGAGAGAGAGAGAGAGTTTGCTTTTGTTCTCTCTTGTCTTCTTGGTTGAACTTTGTTTGCTTTTGATTGCTTGAGATACTATGCTATTATCTGTGAGACATTGATGATCATGTGTTGATCATAAGCTACACTTATGCTTGTTAGATGATATTATCTTACTTATCCTTATATGATCATTCACTATGCTTGGTGATGAGTGCATGTATTCAATCTTTATTATTTTGAGCGCTCCACCAAGATGTATGTGACATGGAAGAGTAACCCATGAGCCTAATTCCTTGTGCAATTGCAGTCCAAAGCAAATTTTAAACTATGCACAAATTTAGGGGGAGCTCTTACTTATCACATACTTCTCCAAGCGACGATGTTTTTTAGTCTTATTATCATTTGTCGAAGCTTTGATCTATATGTTTTCATCAATTACCAAAAAGGGGGAGATTGAAAGTGAAACTATCCCTAGGTGGTTTTGGTAATTCATAACAACATATAGCTCATTGAGCTAATGCTATTCCAAGACAAATATTTCAGGAAAGCTCAATGAATGGCATGGCATGGATGATGAAAGTGGATCCCTCAAAATATTAAGGACAAAGGATTGGCTCAAGCTCAAAAGCTCAAGACTCTACATTTTACATTTTAGTGATCCAAGATCACATTGAGTCTATAGGAAAAGCCAATACTATCAAGGAGGGATGAGGTGTTGCTTAATGAGCCTCTTGCTTCAAGTGCTTAGTGATATGCTCCAAAAACCCTCAATTACTTTCTCACATCCACATATGACCTAAACCTAAAGTCAAAATCGGTCCCACCGATTCTTTCTATCCGGCACCACCGAGTTCAATTGTCATAGCCACTGCCACAAACCCTAGGCAAACCGGTCTCACCGATAGGGATCTCGGTCTCACCGAGATGGGATTGTAATCTCTCTGTTTCCCTTCGTAACGTTTCGGTCTAACCGAAGTGAGCGATCGGTCCCACCGAGATTGCAATGTAAACTCTCTGTTTCCCTTTCGTAACATTTCGGTCTCACCGAAAAGAGCGAATCGGTCCCACCGAGTTTACCTGACCAACTCTCTGGTTAGCTAATTACCAAAATCGGTCTCACCGAGTTTGTGTAATCGGTCTCACCGAGATTACGTTATGCCCTAACCCTAACCATATCGGTCCTACCGAGTTGCATGTCGGTCCCACCGAAATCACTAACGGTCACTAGGTTTACTGAATCGGTCCGACCGAGTTTGTTGATTCGGTCCCACCGAGTTTGGTAAATTGTGTGTAACGGTTAGATTTTGTGTGGAGGCTATATATACCCCTCCACCTCCTCTTCATTCGTGGAGAGAGCCATCAGAACAAACCTACACTTCCAACTTACCAGTTCTGAGAGAGAACCACCTACTCATGTGTTGAGGCCAAGATATTCCATTCCTACCATATGAATCTTGATCTCTAGCCTTCCCCAAGTTGCTTTCCACTCAAATCTTCTTTCCACCAAATCCAAATCCTGTGAGAGAGAGTTGAGTGTTGGGGAGACTATCATTTGAAGCACAAGAGCAAGGAGTTCATCATCAACGCACCATTTGTTACTTCTTGGAGAGTGGTGTCTCCTAGATTAGCTAGGTGTCACTTGGGAGCCTCCGACAAGATTGTGGAGTTGAACCAAGGAGTTTGTAAGGGCAAGGAGATCGCCTACTTCGTGAAGATCTACCGCTAGTGAGGCAAGTCATTCGTGGGCGATGGCCATGGTGGGATAGACAAGGTTGCTTCTTCGTGGACCCTTCGTGGGTGGAGCCCTCCGTGGACTCGCGCAACCGTTACCCTTCGTGGGTTGAAGTCTCCATCAACGTGGATGTACGATAGCACCACCTATCGGAACCACGACAAAAACATCTGTGTCTCCAATTGTGTTTGAATCCTCCAAACCCTTCCCTTTACATTCTTGCAAGTTGCATGCTTTAATTTCCGCTGCTCATATACTCTTTGCATACTTGCTTGAATTGTGTGAAGATTGCTTGACTTGTGCAAAGATAGCTAAAATCTGCCAAAGTCTAAAATTGGGAAAAGGTTAAGTTTTTATTGGTCAAGTAGTCTAATCACCCCCCCCCCTCTAGACATACTTCAAGGTCCTACAGCCACTGTTACCCTCGTAAACCGCTGCCACCGCCCGTTCACCTCCTTTTGTCTTCGTCAAGCACCAGGCCGTCGCCAGCGTCGCCGTCATCTACGCCGACCACTTCGTCTACTCCGACCACCGTTGGTGACATCGGCCCCACGCTGATGGATGCCGCAATCATTGTCGAGTTCTTCTCTGGTGGCCCCTCTGACTTCTCCGAGATGACGTACAGCTCGTGCAGGTCCCTCGTCTGCGCATGCCCGTGCTAGCAACACCGATGCGTGCCTTCGTCCATGATGTGCCCCCGGGCCTAGCAAGCCTGGTGCGGTGCTTCGTCAACTTCGTCTTCGCATGCCCGGTGCTGGCAACACCGACGCGTGCCTTCGTGTACGACGTGTCTGCGGGTTTGGCACACCCGGTGCGACGCCTCATCAACAGTATCCTCCTTCCGGCGCACCACTACCTCGACACCACTGCGCTCATGACTAACTCGGCCCCTGCTTGCGCCCGCGGCTCCATGGCGACTTCCTCGACACCGGCTACCCCGACTCGACATCGACCACGGCATCCTTCGCACGGCTACCTCGACCACGGCTCCACCACATACGCTCTCGGCTACATCGACAAACGGCACCAAAGGCTACCGCCTTGCTTGAGCAACCTCGTCGGTTTCCACTCCAGCCACGACTCCGCGATTCATCGACCGTTCCGACTGTGGGGGGTTGTCTGTCGGCTTGCCTTCGGATTCTTCTCCAGTCTCACTGTCTGCATCGCTATGTTGTGACTGCGGGGGGATGTTGAGTATATTGATTATATTAGGAAAGATGAGATAGACTAGGATTTGTTCATGCCTTGTCTTGTACTCCAAGTAGATCATTGTACTCCCCTATATATATGCCCACGAGGCTCAAACAATACAACAACTATTCCACCAAACATCTCTCTCCCTTCTAACATGGCCTAGCTTGGGCATTAGAGAAGGGGGCTTCGTGATGGGATGTTGGGCGGCGACGGGTCTTCGTTTATCTTAGGGTTTTGGATAGGAAGGTAAAACGGCGGCGCCGTCCCTATGTAGGTAATAAGGTTCGCCATGTCCTATCGCCGTTTTGTTGGTGTGTTTATCGTTGACGGAGGGTGTCTAAAGTTGTGTGTCTGGCGGGTCTCCCGGGATCTGGTTGGTTTAGGTTTCTGGTGGGTCCATCTGTATTCGGCCGGTTTTCGTGGTCTTCGGAGTTTCTACATGTCCTTCTCGGTGTTTTCTTCTCCTTGTGGCGATTTGCTTCGCAAATCATAGGCGCCGAAATCTCCTGGCCTACTTCGACGACTTTCTGACTGCTGCTTCCACGAGCTACTGGGTTGAAAAAATTGCTCTGCCGAGGCGAAGGTCGAATCCAGCTACTCTCACAGCGCGTAGCCGGTGGATGCAGGAGGAAGAAGACTTTGGCTCCCCATGAATTTGAATCTAATTTTCCTTTTCTGTATCTTTGAGTTTGTAATGACCTGTTTTACTTAATATACGGTCTTGGACCTTACACAAAGAAATATGTGAAGAGCACACGAGAAGATAGATTCTCTCTACTGTAAATATGGCGGGTGATTTCCATCGGTGCTACTCCGCAATATTGGAAGGCAAACCGGAATCAAATAAATTTTGAAGATTATTTTCTTTGTGGAGATATTTTCAGGTATTCTTTATGGAAAACAAACACCCGTTAACTTTACAACTCCAAGATTTCTTTCTTGTTTTTCCTGGACTCCGTCCTGGTGTAGGCAGAACTTCTCCACGTATATAATTGGCAAGTGATGAAACGTACGCACGCACGGATAGATCGTACCCGTGACCAAAAGACAGACGGGACATGGCGCTGCCGGAGGACTTGGACGGCGACCATCGGGCCATCGTCATCGAAGACGTCCCGCCGGGCACCGGGGTCGCAGACCTCGTCGGCGCCTTCTCTCCTTTCGGCACGATCCAGTTCGCCTCCATGGGACCTCCGGCCGTCGTGGGGTTCGAGAGCAAGGAGGCCGCGGTGCACGCGCTGCTTGTGGCGTCCATGAAGAACGTCAGCCTCCTCGGCGTCTACAGGGAGAAGGCGACCAGTCCGATCGAGGCCGCTGCGATGCCGCCATCAGACGTGGCCGCGGCGCCAGAGGGAGCGACGAGTACGACGGCGGAGACCGCGGCCGCCACGGCCGAGAACAAGACCAGCCAGAACAAGGCAGCGTCGGTGCACATAGACCAGGAGGCGACCAGCTCGCTCCTGGACACTCTCCTCGCCCTGGACGAAAACCTCGACACCTTGGATAGCCTGCTCACCCAGCACATCTCCAAGGTGGAGGAGGAGGAGGGCGAGTCGGCCTTGTACTGGCCGGGCGACAACTACTACGACTCCTGGATCCCTTTCGAAAAAAAACTACGACGCCTGGTTTGCCGGCTACAAGGCTGGAGTGAAGGATTCTCCACTTGGTTGAATTTACAGAAACTCAAAGCTGTATCTAGGAACTGGTGATTTTGTTTAGACGTTAAAAGGCTTGGAAAATAAGTTCTGCATCTACTTGTTGGTGTCGTTATCGTTTCTGCAAATTTTGATGGGATAAAACCCTAGATTTGATTTGTTGGGCAGGTAAGAAGTTTAGTGCCTAAATTTTAGTTGATATCTACTTGTTCGTGTCGTGTGTTTTCTACAAGCTTTCATGCTACAAGACGTACAAGCTTTCATGCTACAAGACGCTAGAGTTAAGATATCTCAGTTATGAAAATGTTTAGGGCTCAAATTTTAACATTTTAAGCGTTGACGTTTGCCTTTTTACCGGATACAAAAATGTGTTTTTTATTTCATGAAAGTTGACATGAACATCTGTGACAACACGAACATGAACCAGAGAAATAGCTATTGATTAGGTTAGACATTCGCATCCATGCATACCAATTCCATTTGTATTGTTCACAATTCATAATAATTTTTATGGCTATATTCCACCAATAGTGTCGCTTTAATCGATCATGGGCGGGCACAGCCAACGGGCCTGATTAGAGATGGAGACGCCCCATAGGGGCCGAATAGAGGCTAATTCGTACAGGGCGCACACACACCCTCCGACCAAACGAGCCGACCCACTAAGAATTATACCAGTAGTGCGGGTTTTTTTGTGGCCGGTTTTTTTCTTTTTCTGTCCCTTATTTGGTCATATCCTATTCGGTTTTTTATTTTCTTCATTCTTTCTCTTTTTCTTTTTAGTTATTTTATTTTAATTTCATGATCTTATCTTTTTAAATTTTGTGAAATTTTCAAAATTTTAAAACTTTTTTCAAATCAATGATCGTTTTTCAAATTCCTGAACTTTCCCAAAATTCGTGAACTTTTTCAAATTCATAAAAAATTAAATCCATGAATGTTTTTCAAATTCGTGAACTTTTTTCAAAATCTATGAAATCTTTTCAAAATTCGTGATTTTCTTAGACGTTAAGGTTGGAAAGAAAATTAGGCATCTACTTTTCATGTCGTTGTTGTTTCTACAAATTTTCATTGGACAAAACCCTATATTTAAGGTCTATGTTTTTGTTAGGGAGTAGTACTGTATATGTTAACAAGAAGTGTAGTGTTTTTTCGAATATTTCGGACCCCTTCAGCGCTGTCCCGGTCGATCGAATCAGAGGAAACATGTGATATCCTGATGGGTGGGCCGGACATGGAAACAGAGTTAAGATACCTACTTGTTCATGTCATTTGTGTTTCTGTAATTTTTCATTGGATAAGACCCTTTAGTTAAGATATCTCACTTATAATCTCTCAAAAAAAGATATCTCACTTACAAAAATGTTTAGTGCTTAAAATTTAACTTTTAAAGTGCCAAAGTTCTCCTTTTTACCGGATGCAAAAATGTTCTTGTATTTCATGAAAGTTGACATGAACATGTGTGACAACACCAACATGAACTGGAGAAATAGCTATTGATTTGGCTAGACAATCGCATCCATCCATGCCAATTCCATTGGTATTGCTCAATCACAATTAAAAAATTGAGGGTACTCAATTCATAATAATTTACGGCTTTTTGAAACGTTTTGAATAAGCAAATTTATGGGGAAAAAAGAAAAAAATTGAGGCTGCGCAAGTGACAGGCATGGAGTGTGCCACTTGTCAGCGCCTGAGAAGGTGGAGTGACTTTTGCAAAGGGTACATCGCAATTAGTGATCTCGTATATTCCACCAAAGACATCACTTTAATTGGTCATGGGTTGATTCAAGACGGAGACGCTTCCGGGATGACATGCTGCTGCAAGATCAGGTGGACCACCCCAAATATGGGCCTGCTACCTTTCTTCACGCCGCCCTCATTGGGCCAGCCAGCGGAGCCCACCACTCCATGAGGGCTATATGTCGCCCGTATCAATTATTAATATGAATCGCCTAAGGGCGACGTCCAGCGAATAGGCCCAGTAGGAAGGTTTCTTCTGCTGCGTGTTATATGTATGGGTGGTCCAGTTTCCTACTTTTTTGTTTTTTTTCTTTTAGTTTATTTGTTTTTTAGAGGTTTTAAATTTTTTTATTGCTTTGGTTTTCTTTGTTTTCTCATTGGTGTTTTTGGTATTTCTTTCTTTTTTCCTTATACTTTGGTTTCTTTCTTGTTTTTCTTGTTTTCTTCGGGTTTCTCTTTTTTTGTTTCTTTGTCAATTTCATTGGTTTTTCCCCACATGACTTCTTTTTTCTTAGTATACAATGTACACTTTTAGAGCAGACATGAAGCATTTTATGATACACTTTGGATAGTTTTTAATTATATGATGTACATTTTTTAGAATACATATTTTGAATACACAGTGGCAGTTTTTCCAAATATCCCTTGTTCATTTTTAACCTATGGTAATACACTTTTTATATTCTATAAACACTGTTTAAAATGTCACGAGCATTTTTTATTTTGACTCGATGGATTTTTCTGTAAAATGTTACATGTATTTGTTAAACTATATGAAAGATTTTTTATAGTATGCAAACATTTTATTACATGGTATAAAAAATCAGAAATTTTAGAGATATTTTTTTAAAACTCACGAATATTTTTAAACTGGTGCGTAGAATATTTTTATACATTTTTCAATAGCGCGTACAATTTTTTAAACATTTGTCATTTTGCATCAACCATTGCCAAAAAACTTGCAGTATTGTTAGAATTGGGTGGCGTCCCTCTTACATAAACCATTGCCAAAACCTTGCAGTATTGTCGGCATTCGGTGGCGTGGTATACTCATCTCCGAAAACCTTGATCACAGTCTCTTCAAAATTACTCACACTTTGCAGTGTGGTTTCTTCCACAATGCACATGTACACATCAGCATAGTCATATGGGACATTATATGTGATCACTAGAATTGCCGGCAAGAGCATTTGCAAGCATTAAAGCCAAGTTCCAGGGCTCCATTCCTCCGTTGCATGAAGTATCTATCGTTATCTTCCATACCATTGGCAATCTGCATGAAGAGCGCCCTGGATATCCTTAAGGGACGCGGAGGTACGCAGGGGCCTCTAAAAAGTACTCAAGCCAAAGATGCTAATGGTCGACCATTTTGTTCTGATAAATCTTCACGCGCTCAAGCTAAGAACTTGGATGATTTTTTATAATTTATTTCAACCTCCCACTGAGCTAGCAAAAACTTCACCTCCTCCGAGCCATCGTCAACTAGCATATCTTTGAAGGAATCATCATTCCACACATCCAACAATGATGAATTCTAGAAATAATCCTCCTCCCATGATCTCATTTATACAATATGTACTACCAGCATCATTGCGCAAACCAATTCATGACCTCCAAATTTTCCAAAAATGTATTTACCTTATGAGCACAAGATCAAACATTGGGTGGGCTTGTCCCCGGTAGAATCGGTGATGGCAGGCCGTTGAAGGGATGTTGGAGGTCAGGAAAGAGAAAGGGATGTGCGGCCCTGCAACTAACCTCCCGACGGGCTAGCCGGAGTAGCAGACGCCACGGTGATCTCTCGTCGTAGCAAGGTCCACCGCCAGCGGAAGGACGCCGACAATGGACTCCCGAAGGTCATGAGAGTGAGGCATTGTAGTGGAATATTTCCAAGGGGTGGCAACATCTTCAGGTCCTCGAAGAAACGAGGATGGGGTGCCAAACTGCCGCCACTGCATTATCGACTACCATCTTGGATCGTGGTGACAGTCGAGCTCACGTGGCCGTTGATGGGTTGGAGTGGAGGCAGGGTGACAACCGTAACAGGAGGACTCTCTCTCTCTCTCTCTCTCTCTCTCTCTCTCTCTGTGTGTGTGTGTGTGTGTGTGTGTGTGTGTGTGTGTTTTGATGTTTTTAGAGGTAAATCGAGGATGCCCTTTACGAAATATGTTCTCTCTTTTTGTAGATCTAGAGTGAACACATGTTTATGTAATTCTAGTAAGACCGGTGAAACATAACTCCTATGTTTTATTCCTATATGATGGCAAAAGGCCGAAGCATAACTTAAATATAATATCTTGAATCATTAAAAAATTGTGAAATGGTCTAAGTCACACTAGTCTTAACAAACGTCTTCTACGTAAAGGAAAATGACACCCAATCTTTTAGTTGTGCCGAAATCTTCTTCCTTCTGCATTCACCAACCACGCACTGTGAGTAAAGCTTGATGTCGTCTCCAGGCCTCCATCTCGATGGAGCAAACTTCTTTAAACCAAAAGCTCGTAGAAGCAATGGTTAGTATAACACAAAAGAGGAGTGACATTCCGTATAATAATGCGCCGAATTTCTCAAGTGGCAGTAACGAATCAATTTGAGTTAGACTAGAAAACAAGATGTGTGTGGGCACGCATGAGAGAGAGAGAGATCGTTGAACCGTTGGAGGGTTTTCTTACTATTAATTTTTCATTCTGTGGTGCATGTTTTACGTCGTTTTGCGAGTCATTTCTTCTTTTCCACACACAACTAGACTTGCACATCCGTCGGTCATGCACAATTGCATTTGCACAAAAAATGAAAGAAGAAAAGAAAAGAAAGGTCAAACTCTAGCCACACCCAAGGAACTGTCCAACCCTCTTGTGTCACCGAAAGAAAGACACTTCTCTCCTTTTTGAGAAAACTTCCAATCTATTTATCTCAATCATGGCAGGACAATGAATATCAGAAAGAATAAAAATTACATCTAGATCCATAGACCAAAAGCGCTGAAGCGAGCCGAAGGCATACCGTCGTCATCACCCCTCCCTCACCGAGCCAGACAAAACTTGTTGTACTCCCTCCGCCCAAAAAAGCTTGTCACTCAAATGGATATATCTAGCATCAAGTTAGTGCTAGATACATCCATTTGAGGGACAAGTTTATCTAGCATCAAGTTAGTGCTAGATACATCCATTTGAGGTACAGGTTTTTTTGGATGGAGGGGGTAATAGATAGTCGAGAAGTAGTCGTGCTAATACCCCATAGGACCAGCACACCAGAACAACAACCGCCGCTGATGAAGAGAAACATAGATCGGAAGGATCCAACCTGAAGGCACACGAATGTAGGTGAACAAAGATCGGATCTGAGTAGATCCACCAAAGATAACCACCGATCGAATCCCGTGAGATCCGCCGGAGACACACCTTCACACGCCCTCCAACGATGCTAGATGCAACATAGAGACGGGGGCTGAGCGGGGAGAACGTTATTCCATCTTCAGAGAGCCTCCACCATCTCGCCTTTCTGAGCAGGACACGAATCCTAAGAAAACTAAAAGAAACATCTAAAAAGGGCCATCAGAGACAGGACACCAAAAGAAAACATATTGTGCAGTGGCGTGTTTCTATTGATCCCTTTTCTTGACATGATGTTTTTGTTGAGCTTTAGGTAATGTGAGAAGAACACAAAGCACATGTTTAGCATAGTGTGGCCGCTACCACAAGAAAACCTAGATCACGTCTTCTCCTCTCGTCACCACCGGTGATGGCGGGGAGGTCCTTCAGAGATGTGGTGCCTTGGTGAGACGTGCGATACGGCGCGGAGGGCCGGTGCTACGTGTGTGTTGGTGGCTGGTTCGAGTTGGCGGCTCAGCTCCGGCGTGTTGGCTACCTTCGGTGGCTGAATGGCCTAGCTTGGGCATTAGAGAAGGGGGCTTCGGGATGGGATGTTGGGCGGCGATGGGTCTTCGGTTGTCTTAGGGTTTTGGATAGGAAGGTAAAACGGTGGCGCCATCCCTATGTAGGAATAAGGTTCGCCATGTCCTATCGCCGTTTTGTTGGTGTGTTTATCGTTGATGGAGGGTGTCTGGAGTTGTGTCTCTGGTGGGTCTTCCGGGATCTGGTTGGTTTAGGTTTCTGGTGGGTCCATCTGTATTCGGCCGGTTTTCGTGGTCTTCGGAGTTTCTACATGTCCTTCTCGGTGTTTTCTTCTCCGGACAGCGATTTGCTTTGCAGATCACAGGCGCCAAAATCTCCTAGCCTACTTCGACGACTTTCTGGCTGCTGCTTTCACGAGCTACTAGGTTGAAAAAAATTGCTTTGCCGAGGCGAAGGCCGAATCAAAGCTACTCTCACAGCGCGTAGCCGGTGGATGCATGAGGAAGAAGACTTTGGCTCCCCATGAATTTAAATCTAGTTTTCCCTTTCTGTATTGTTGAGTTTGTAATACCTGTGTTACTTAATATACGGTCTTGGACCTTACACAAAAAAATATGTGAAGAGCACACGAGAAGATAGATTCTCTCTACTGTAAATATGGCGGGTGATTTCCATCGGTGCTACTCCGCAATATTGGAAGGCAAACCGGAATCAAATAAATTTTGAAGATTATTTTCTTTGTGGAGATATTTTCAGGTATTCTTTATGAAAAACAAACACCAGTTAACTTTGGAACTCCAAGATTTGATGGCCGGCCGAGACAGCCGAATACGCGAGATCGTTTTCCTCTCGTCCCTGTTTTCCTCTCGTCCCTGACGGCTGGAACCCTAGCCGCCGCTAGGGGGAGGCCGATCTTCCAACGCCGCTCTCCGGCGGCTCCCCTCCATCGGCGACCTTGATCGTCGGTGGTGAGGGGAGTCGCCGGATCCACGCGTGTGGATCGTTTTTTACTCTCTCGTAGTCTAGGTTTTTAGGTTGTTCATCGTCTTTGCTTCGGCGGTGACGATGACAACGCTGAATAAAGATTCTTCGGATCCTTCCCTGACGAGGCCATCGGTCCTATGGTTGGGGATGGATTTGGAAACCAGTCTGTTCAAGCAAGGATGGCGTGGCGGTGGCGTCATCCTCGTGGTGGACCTGTGTCCTCGGGCTCCGCCATTGCGACGGCGTTTGCTCCAGCGTCGGCGTGGAGCTTGGGAGGTAGTCCAGGAGCGAATGCAGATTGTGGTCTGCATCGACGACATCTGGAAGACGGAGCATGTGCTGGGCTCGTGGTTGGTGGATGGCCGATATGGTTTCCTCCTCCGGCGTTTTAGTCGTGGTGGGTTGCCAGATCTGGAGTTTGATGGCGTGTCCGGGGTGTTGCCCCGATCTGATTCGTTCAACGGTAAGGGTTTCACTTTTGGTGAGCCACCTTGGAGGTCCGTAAAGCTGCATATCAGCGATGGAGCCGCATCGAGCTCGGGTCAGGAGGTGATTCGTCATTCTTTTCTTCGGCGGTTGCTGTGGTGGTGCCGGAGGCAGGTGACGGGCGTTGGTGTCAAGCTCAGAGATGTTTTGTTATCTTTTCAGTTTTGTCATGTCGGTCTTTACGTGACTTGTACTTTGTTTTTTATGATTTGAATGAGACACGTGTTATCATGAAAAAAAAAACTCCAAGATTTGAAATATAGATCCTAAAACGACTTGTGTTTTTGCTGGACTCCGTCCCGGTGTAGGCAGAAATTCTCCACGTATATAATTGGCAAGTGATGATGAAACGTACGCACGCACGGATAGATCGTACCCGTGAGTCCGTGACCAAAAGACAGGCATGGCGCTGCTGGAGAACTTCGACGGCGGCCATCGGGCCATCGTCATCGAAGACGTCCCGCCGGGCACCGGGATCGCAGACCTCGTCGGCGCCTTCTCTCCTTTCGACACGATCCAGTTCGCCTCCATGGGACCTCCGGCCGTCGTGGGCTTCGAGAGCGAGGAGGCCGCGGCGCACGCGCTGCTTGTGGCGTCCATGAAGAGCGTCAGCCTCCTCGGCGTCTACAGGGAGAAGGCGACCTGTCCGATCGAGGCCGCTGCGATGCCGCCATCAGACGTGGCTGCGGCGCCAGTGAGAGCGACCAGTACGACGACCGAGACCAAGACCAGCCAGAACATAGACCAGGAGGCTACAATTAGGCCTTGTACTGGCCGGACGACAACTACTACGACGCCTGGTTTGCCGGCTACCAGGCTGGAGCCAAGGATTCTCCGATTGGTTGAATTTACAGAACCTCAAAGCTGCATCCAGGAGCTGGTGATTTTTTTTATACGTTAAAAGGCGTGGGAAAAAAAATCTGCATCTACTTGTTCGTGTGGTTATTGTTTCTGCAAATTTCCATGGGATAAAACCCTAGATTTAATTTGTTAGGCAGTTAAGAAGTTTAGTGCTTGATTTTTGACTTTTTTAGCGCTGAAGTTTGTCCCGGTCGATCAAATCAGAGGGAACATGCAAGAGCAAAGTCAGGAGAAACAACAAAAAGTTTATTAATATTTTCAGAGAGAAAAGTATGTTTCGTCTCCGGTAAACTAAACTATACGAGAAACCAGGGGAACTAGCCCTAGCTGCCGCCACGTGATCCCATCCTTCTCACCACCGCCGGGCAAAGCCCGCGCGGCGGGGAGGCTGCTGCTCATCTGGTGCTGGCGATCCAGCGCCGATCTTCAACGGCAGCACGGCCTGGATAGGTCACTGGAGAAGAGGGAGTCGGTGCATGATTTTGCATGACGGCGAGTTCGGCATCATATCCGAACCTGTCGTGCAGCGGCATGGGTGATTTTTTTCAGATTTTCTTTAGAGAGTCACATCGAGTTTTGTTTTGGGGCAAAGAAGCGGTGACGCAATCCTGTCGAGGAATAATGTTCTCCTCGATATTTCCCCATTTTGTTTGTGTGTTCATTACCGGCGGAGGGCGTGTGGAATCGTCTGTCCGGCTGGTCTACTAGGATCCAGTTGTTTAGTTTTTCGATGGAGCGGTGTGCATGGTCTTTAGAGTTTCTATAGACTCTTATTGACGTTTTCTTCTCTGGGGCAGTGATTTGCTTAGTAGATCGCGGATGTTGGTGTCTCCTGATCTGCATCGACGACTTCTCGGTCGCTCTTTCTGCAAGCTCCTGGGTTTAAAAAGTTTTCTCCGGCAAGGAGAGGGCTAGAGGCGGCATCAAGTTATATTCACAACGCGCCGTCGATGGATACAGGAGGAAGAAGACTTCGGCACCCCCAAGAATTTGAATGTAATTTTATTTTTTTGTATGCGTGTATTTGTAAGAGCATGATAGCCGCGGACAGCAAATCCGACCCCTCAAACGCCCGTGGACGCGTTCAGGCGCGTCCGAGGGTACTGACCGATCACGCCTCAAATTTTCATCTCCACATCCGTGTATCTCATATCTGGCACCATATATGCATACTATGCATGCAATGTGATGAACTACTCTATGCAGTCAAGCAACGGAAAGAGAAATCGGCATCAAACGGACAACGAAATGCACATAAACCCACTTTACATCATCCAAAAGATCACCAGTGTTCGTCGCCAAACAAGTTCAACAACTAAAAACGATAATCAAACATAAGAGGGAGCTTCTTCATCACTTCCTCGCCAGGCCTTTCCCCTTCCGGTCGCCGGTGTAGCTGTAGGCATCTACGGCTGGTGGAGGATCTTGCTCGTCGGAGGAGGAGGTGGAGCTGCCGTTATGGGAGTCGGAGAGGACGATCAAGCCCTTCATCCGGTGGGCGGCCATGTTCTGCTGCCGCTTCGCCCATGAGGGAGGGTCCAGCTCCGGCGTTCGCGCTACGCCGGCACGGGAGCTGCGGTGACACTGCAGATCCGGAATTGCGCCCGGTGTCCACCTTGGATCGCTCCAATACAATGTGGAGGACCAGCTCCTCATCGACGTCGAGGTCGGAGCCGGAGTGCCTGTCAAAGTTGGACATTGCCCCGGAGTGGATCGAAAACGAAGAGGGGAAAGGAGAGGATGGAGCGAGAGAGGGGAGTGACTGAGCTAGGGTTCCAAGCGAGGAGCCAGATGGGATATTTTGTGGGGCAGCCATGGGGGCGGTGGTTGGCCGGGCCTGTCAGATCTAACGTGGCGGACGCGCCCGGGCGCGCCCGTGCCGCCCCATATTTGGGTTGGATGGTGCCGGACAGCCCGGGCGTTTGAGGCCGGTTTGAGGCACCCGGCTGGGTCAATTTTTTGTGACCGGTCAGCCCGCCCAGGCATTTGAGACGGATGTGGGACGTCTAGTTGTAGATGTTCTAAGATGTTGTAATACTTCATATATGGCCTTCTGCCCTTTCACAAAAAAAAACATGTGACAGCAAAATTAACCCAAATATCCTAAGGGAGGTCGTGTGGAGCCGTCTCTCCGGCGGGTCTCAAACGATCAGGTCAGTTTGGTTGTCCTAAGGATCCATCTAGATTCGGCCGGCATTCATGGTCTTCGAAGTTTCTATGCGCTCTTATCGACGTTTTCTTCTCGAGGCAGCGATTTGCTTCGCAGATCGCAGTCGATGACATCTCCTGGTCTGGATCACCTGTCAAGGCAGACGTCCAAAGGCTGAAGGAAATATGCCCTAGAGGCAATAATAAAGTTATTATTTATTTCCTTATATCATGATAAATGTTTATTATTCATGCTAGAATTGTATTAACCGAAAACATAATACATATGTGAATACATAGACAAACATAGTGTCACTAGTATGCCTCTACTTGACTAGCTCGTTTATCAAAGATGGTTATGTTTCCTAACCATGGACAAAAGAGTTGTCATTTGATTAACGGGATCACATCATTAGGAGAATGATGTGATTGACTTGACCCATTCCGTTAGCTTAGCACTTGATCGTTTAGTATTCTGCTATTGCTTTCTTCATGACTTATACATGTTCCTGCAACTATGAGAAATATGCAACTCCCGTTTACCGGAAGAACACTTCGGGTACTACCAAACGTCACAACGTAACTGGGTGATTATAAAGGAGTACTACAGGTGTCTCCGAAGGTACATGTTGAGTTGGCGTATTTCGAGATTAGGTTTTGTCACTCCGATTGTCGGAGAGGTATCTCTGGGCCCTCTCGGTAATACTCATCACTTAAGCCTTGCAAGAATTATAACTAATAAGTTAGTTATGAGATGACGTATTACAGAACGAGTAAAGAGACTTGCCAGTAACGAGATTGAACTAGGTATTAGATACCGACGATCAAATCTCGGGCAAGTAACATACCGATGACAAAGGGAACAACGTATGTTGTTATGCGGTTTGACCGATAAAGATCTTCGTAGAATATGTAGGAAACAATATGGGCATCCAGGTCCCGCTATTGGTTATTGACCGAGAATGGTTTTAGGTCATGTCTACATAGTTCTCGAACCCGTAGGGTCCGCACGCTTAACGTTTCGATGACAGTTTTATTATGAGTTTACAAGTTTTGATGTACCGAAGTTTGTTCGGAGTCCCGGATGTGATCACGGACATGACGAGGAGTCTCGGAATGGTCGAGACATAAAGATTAATATATTGGAAGCCTATGTTTGGACATCGGAATGGTTCCGGGTGAAATCGGCATTTTACCGGAGTACCGGGAGGTTACCGGAACCCCCCGGGGGGTTAATGGGCCTACATGGGCCACGAGGGAGAAGAGAGAAGGAGCCAAGAGAGGGCCGCGTGCCCCTCCCCCTCCTAGTCCGAATAGGACAAGGGAAGGGGGGCGGCGCCCCCCCCCCCTTTCCTTCCCCTCTTCCTCCTCTTCCCCCCCTTCTCCTATTCCAACTAGGAAAGAAGGGAGTCCTACTCCCGGTGGGAGTAGGACTCCCCCCTTGGCACGCCCTCCTTGGCCGGCTGCCTCCTCCCCCCTGGCTCCTTTATATACGGGGGCAGGGGGGCACCCTAGACACACAAGTTGATCTACGGATCGTTCCTTAGCCGTGTGCGGTGCCCCTCTCCACCATATTCCACCTCGGTCATATCATCGCGGAGTTTACGCGAAGCCCTGCGCCGTAGAGCATCATCATCATCACCACGCCGTCGTGCTGACGGAACTCATCCCCGAAGCTTTGCTGGATCGGAGCCCGGGGATCGTCATCGAGCTGAACGTGTGCTGAACTCGGAGGTGTCGTACGTTCGGTACTAGGATCGGTCGGATCGTGAAGACGTACGACTACATCAACCGCGTTGTGCTAACGCTTCCGCTTTCGGTCTACGAGGGTACGTGGACACACTCTCCCCTCTCGTTGCTATATCATCACCATGATCTTGCGTGTGCGTAGGAAAATTTTTGAAATTACTGCGTTACCCAACAGTGGCATCCGAGCCAGGTTTTATGCGTTGATGTTATATGCACGAGTAGAACACAAGTGAGCTGTGGGCGATATAAGTCATACTGCTTACCAGCATGTCATACTTTGGTTCGGCGGCATTGTGAGATGAAGCGGCCCGGACCGACATTACGCGTACGCTTACGCGAGACTGGTTTCACCGCTACGAGCACTCGTTGCTTAAAGGTGACCGGCGGGTGTCTGTCTCTCTCACTTTAGCTGAATCGAGTGTGGCTACGCCCGGTCCTTGCGAAGGTTAAAACAACACCAACTTGACGAACTATCGTTGTGGTTTTGATGTGTAGGTAAGAACGGTTCTTGCTAAAGCCCATAGCAGCCACGTAAAATTTGCAACAACAAAGTAGAGGACGTCTAACTTGTTTTTGCAGGGCATGTTGTGATGTGATATGGTCAAGACGTGATGCTGTATTATATTGTATGAGATGATCATGTTTTGTAACCGAAGTTATCGGCAACTGGCAGGAGCCATATGGTTGTCGCTTTATTATATGAAATGCAAACGCCCTGTAATTGATTTACTTTATCTCTAAGCGGTAGCGATAGTCGTAGAAGCAATAGATGGCGTAACGACAACGATGCTACGATGGAGATCAAGGTGTCGCGCCGGTGACGATGGTGATCACGACGGTGCTTCGAAGATGGAGATCACAAGCACAAGATGATGATGGCCATATCATATCACTTATATTGATTGCACGTGATGTTTATCCTTTATGCATCTTATCTTGCTTTGATTGTCGGTAGTATTTTAAGATGATCTCTCACTAATTATCAAGAAGTGTTCTCCCTGAGTATGCACCGTTGCGAAAGTTCTTCATGCTGAGACACCACGTGATGATCGGGTGTGATAGGCTCTACGTTCAAATACAACGGGTGCAAAACAGTTGCACACGCGGAATACTCAGGTTAAACTTGACGAGCCTAGCATATACAGATATGGCATCGGAACACGGAGACCGAAAGGTCAAGCGTGAATCATATAGTAGATATGATCAATATAATGATGTTCACCATTGAAACTACTCCATCTCATGTGATGATCGGACATGGTTTACGTGATTTGGATCACGTGATCACTTAGATGACTAGAGAGATGTCTGTCTAAGTGGGAGTTCTTAAGTAATATGATTAATTGAACTTGAATTTATCATGAACTTAGTCCTGGTAGTATTTTTCAAATTGTGTTATAGATCAATAGCTCGCGTTGTTGCTTCCCTATGTTTTTACTTCCCTATGTTTTTATATGTGTTCCTAGAGAAAACTATGTCGAAAAATGTTAGTAGCAATGATGCGGACTTGGTCCGTGATCTGAGGTTTATCCTCATTGCTGCACAGAAGAATTATGTCCTTGATGCACCGCTAGGTGACATACCTATTGCAGGAGCAGATATAGACGTTATGAACGTTTGGCTAGCTCAATATGATGACTACTTGATAGTTTAGTGCACCATGCTTAACGGCTTAGAATCGGGACTTCAAAGATGTTTTGAACGTCATGGACCATATGAGATGTTTCAGGAATTGAAGTTAATATTTCAAGCAAATACCCGAGTTGAGAGATATGAAGTCTCCAACAAGTTCTATTGCTAAAAGATGGAGGAGAATCGCTCAACTAGTGAGCATGTGCTCAGATTGTCTGAGTACTTCAATCGCTTGAATCAAGTGGGAGTTAATCTTCCAGATAAGATAGTGATTGACAGGATTCTCTAGTCACCATCACCAAGTTAGTAGAACTTTGTGATGAACTATAATATGCAAGGGAGAACGGAAACGATTCCCAAGCTCTTCGTGATGCTAAAATCAACGAAGGTAGAAATCAAGAAAAACATCAAGTGTTGATGGTTGACAAGACCACTAGTTTCAAGAAAAGGGCAAAGGGAAGAAAGGGAACTTCAAGAAGAACGGCAAGCAAGTTGCTGCTCAAGTGAAGAAGCCCAAATCTGGTCCTAAGCCTGAGACTAAGTGCTTCTACTGCAAAGGGACTGGTCACTGGAAGCGGAACTACCCCAAGTGATTGGCGGATAAGAAGGATGGCAAAGTGAACATAAGTATATTTGATATTGATGTGTACTTTACTAGTGTTTATAGCAACCCCTCAGTATTTGATACTAGTTCAGTTGCTAAGATTAGTAACTCGAAACGGGATTGCAGAATAAACAGAGACTAGTTAAGGGTGAAGTGACGATGTATGTTGGAAGTGGTTCCAAGATTGATATGATCATCATCGCACACTCCCTATACTTTCGGGATTAGTGTTGAACCTAAATAAGTGTTATTTGGTGTTTGCGTTGAGCATGAATATGATTTAATCATGTTTATTGCAATATGGTTATTCATTTAAGTTAGAGAATAATTGTTGTTCTGTTTACATGAATAGAACCTTCTATGGTCATACACACCAACGAAAATGGTTTGTTGGATCTCGATCATAGTAATACACATATTCATAATATTGAAGCCAAAAAGATGCAAAATTAATAATGATAGTGCAACTTATTTGTGGCACTGCCGTTTGGGTCATATCGGTGTAAAGCGCATGAAGAAACTCCATAAAGATGGATTTTCGGAATCACTTGGTTATGAATCATTTGATGCTTGCGAACCGTGCCTATTGGGCAAGATGACTAAAACTCCGTTCTCCGGAACAATGGAACGAGCTACTGACTTATTGGAAATAATACATACCGATGTATGCGATCCAATGAGTGTTGATGCTCGTGGCAAATATCGTTATTTTCTAACCTTCACAAGATGATTTGAGCAGATATGGGTATATCTACTTGATGAAACATAAGTCTGAAATAGTTGAAAGGTTCAAAGAATTTCGGAGTGAAGTGGAAAAATCATCATAACAAGAAAATAAAGTTTCTGCGATCTGATCGCGGAGACGAATATTTGAGTTACGAGTTTGGTCTTCAATTAAAACAATGTGGAATAGTTTCACAAACTCATGCCACCTGGAACACCACAACTTTATGGTGTGTCTGAACGTCGTAACCGCACTTTATTGGATATGGTGCGATCTATGATGTCCCTTATCGGTTTTACCACTATCGTTTTGGGGTTGTGCATTAGAGACAGCTGCATTCACGTTTAAAATGGCACCATCTAAATCCGTTGAGACGACACCGTATGAACTATGGTTTAGCAGTAAACCTAAGCTGTCATTTCTTAAAGTTTGGAGTTGCGATGCTTATATGAAAAAAGTTTCAACCTGATAAGATCAAACCCAAATCGGAGAAGTGCGTCTTCATAGAATACCCAAAGTTAACTATTGGGTACACCTTCTATCACAGATCGGAAGGCAAGTTATTCATTGCTAAGAATGGATCCTTTCTAGAGAAGGAGTTTCTCTCGAAAGAAGTGAGTGGGAGGAAAGTAGAACTTGATGAGGTAACTGTACCTGCTCCCTTATTGGAAAGTAGTTCATCACAGAAATCTGTTCCTGTGACTACTACACCAATTAGTGAGGAAGTTAATGATGATGATCATGAAACTTCAAATTAAGTTACTACAGAACCTCGTAGGTCTTCCAGAGTAAGATCCGCACCAGAGTGGTACGGTAATCCTATTCCGGAAGTCATGTTACTAGACCATGATGAACCTACGAACTATGAGAAAGCGATGATGAGCTCAGATTCCACGAAATGGCTTGAGGCCATAAAATCTGAGATATGATCCATGAATGAGAACAAAGTATGGACTTTGATTGACTTGCTCGATGATCATTTAGTTATTATTTATTTCCTTATATCATGATAAATGTTTATTATTCATGCTAGAATTGTATTAACCGGAAACATAATACATGTGTGAATACATAGACAAACATAGTGTCACTAGTATGCCTCTACTTGACTAGCTCGTTTATCAAAGATGGTTATGTTTCCTAACCATGGACAAAAGAGTTGTCATTTGATTAACGGGATCACATCATTAGGAGAATGATGTGATTGACTTGACCCATTCCGTTAGCTTAGCACTTGATCATTTAGTATTCTGCTATTGCTTTCTTCATGACTTATACATGTTCCTGCAACTATGAGAAATATGCAACTCCCGTTTACCGGAAGAACACTTTGGGTACTACCAAACGTCACAACGTAACTGGGTGATTATAAAAGAGTACTACATGTGTCTCAGAAGGTACATGTTGAGTTGGCGTATTTCGAGATTAGGTTTCGTCACTCCGATTGTCGGAGAGGTATCTCTGGGCCCTCTCGGTAATACTCATCACTTAAGCCTTGCAAGCATTATAACTAATAAGTTAGTTATGAGATGACGTATTACAGAACGAGTAAAGAGACTTGCCGGTAACGAGATAGAACTAGGTATTGGATACCGACGATCAAATCTCGGGCAAGTAACATACCGATGACAAAGGGAACAACGTATGTTGTTATGCGGTTTGACCGATAAAGATCTTCGTAGAATATGTAGGAACCAATATGGGCATCCAGGTCCCGCTATTGGTTATTGACCGAGAATGGTTTTAGGTCAAGTCTACATAGTTCTCGAACCCGTAGGGTCCGCACGCTTAACATTTCAATGACAGTTTTATTATGAGTTTACAAGTTTTGATGTACCGAAGTTTGTTCGGAGTCCCGGATGTGATCACGGACATGACGAGGAGTCTCGGAATGGTCGAGACATAAATATTAATATATTGGAAGCCTATGTTTGGACATCGGAATGGTTCCGGATGAAATCGGCATTTTACCGGAGTACCGGGAGGTTACCGGAACCCCCCGGGGGGTTAATGGGCCTACATGAGCCACGAGGGAGAAGAGAGAAGGAGCCAGGAGAGGGCCGCACGCCCCTCCCCCTCCTAGTCCGAATAGGACAAGGGAAGGGGGCGGCGCCCCCCCCCCCCTTTCCTTCCCCTCTTCCTCCTCTTCCCCCCCTTCTCCTATTCCAACTAGGAAAGAAGGGAGTCCTACTCCCGGTGGGAGTAGGACTCCCCCCTTGGCGCGCCCTCCTTGGCCGGCCGCCTCCTCCCCCCTGGCTCCTTTATATACGGGGGCGGGGGGGCACCCTAGACACACAAGTTGATCTACGGATCGTTCCTTAGCCGTGTGCGGTGCCCCTCTCCACCATATTCCACCTCGGTCATATCGTCGCGGAGTTTAGGCGAAGCCCTGCGCCGGTAGAGCATCATGATCGTCACCACGCCATCGTGCTGACGGAACTCATCCCCGAAGCTTTGCTGAATCGGAGCCCGGGGATCGTCATCGAGCTGAACGTGTGCTGAACTCGGAGGTGCCGTACGTTCGGTACTAGGATCGGTCGGATCGTGAAGGCGTACGACTACATCAACCGTGTTGTGCTAACGCTTCCGCTTTCGGTCTACGAGGGTACGTGGACACACTCTCCCCTCTCGTTGCTATATCATCACCATGATCTTGCGTGTGCGTAGGAATTTTTTTGAAATTACTGCGTTACCCAACAAAGGCAACATCGAGCTATGCTCATGGCGCGATGTCGACGGATGCATGAGGAAGAAGAATTCAGTACCCTCAAGGATTTGAATTTAATTTTATCTTTTTGTATGGGTGTGTTTGTAAGATCCAGTGATACTTTATATATAACCTTCTGCCTTTTCGCAAAAATTGCAAAAAAAAACATGGGATAGCAGAATCGACCCAAATATCCTGACGGGCCGGCCAGACATGGAAACAGAGTTAAGATATCTACTTGTTCCTGTCATTTGTGTTTCTACAAACTTTCATGGTACAAGGCGCTAGAGTTAAGATAACTCAGTGATGAAAATGTTTAGGGCTTAAATTTTAACATTTTAAGCGTTGAAGTTTGCCTTTTTTACCGGATGCAAAAATGACTTTTTTTCTTCATGAAAGTTGACATGAACATGTGTGACAACACCAACATGAACCGGAGAAATAACTATTAATTAGGTTAGACATTCGCATCCTATTCGGATTTTTGTGGCCGGTTTTTTTGTTCTTTCTCTGTCCCTTTTTTGGCCGTATCCTATTTGGATTTTTGTTTTCTTCATTCTTTCTCTTTTTTTATTTTTAGTTCTTTTATTTTAATTTCACGAACTTCTCTTTTAAAATTTGTGAACCTTTTTTAAATTTTTAATACTTTTTCAAATCAATGATTGTTTTCCAAATTTGTAAACTTTTTCAAATTTGTAAAAATCAAATTCATGAACTTTTTTAAAATCCATGAAATCTTTCAAAATTCATGATTTTAGACATTAAAAGGTGTGGAAAGAAAATTAGGCATCTACTTTTTGTGTCATCATTGTTTCTGCAAATTTTCATCGGATAAAACCCTAGATTTAAGATGTCTATGTTTTTGTTAGGGAGTACTATTGTATATGTTAACAAGAAGTTAAGTGCTTAAAATTTTGATCCCTTTAGCGCTGAAGTTTGTCCCGGTCGATCGAATCAGAGGAAACATGTGATATCCTGATGGGTGGGCCAGACATGAAAACAGAGTTAAGATACCTACTTGTTCATGTTGCGTTTCTGCAAATTTTCATTGGACAAGACCCTATAGTTAAGATGTCTCACTTATAAAAATGTTTAGTGCTTAAAATTTAACTTTTTAAGCGCCAAAGTTCTCCTTTCTACCGGATGCGAAAATGCTCTTGTATTTCATGAAAGTTGACATGAACATGTGTGACAACATCAACATGAACTGGAGAAATAGCTATTGATTTGGCTAGACAATCGCATCCATCCATGCCAATTCCATTTGTATTGCTCAATCATAATTAAAAAGATTGAGGATACTCAATTCATAATAATTTATGGCTTTTTGAAACATTTTGAATAAACAAATTTGCAAAGAAAAAAAGAAAACAATTCGAGGCTGCGCAAGTGACGCACATGCAGTGCGCCACTTGTCAGCGCCGGAGAATGTGGGAGTGACTTTTGCAAAGGTACCTTGCAATTAGTGATCTTGTATATTCCACCAATAGCATCGCTTTAATTGGTTATGGGTAGGCTCAGGCAATGGGTTGATTCAAGACGGAGACGCCCCTGGCATCGGGCGGATGACATGCTGCAAGGTCAGGTGGGCCACCCGAAATATGGGCCTACTACCTCTCTTCACGCCGGTCTCATTGGGCAGCTAGCAGAGCCCACCAATCCATCAGGGCTATATGTCGCTCGTATTGACAGCGGCGTCCAGCGAATAGGCCCAGTAGCAAGGTTTCGTCCGCTGCGTGCTATAGGTACGTGTAGTCCAGTTTACTACTGTTTTTTGGAAAAAAATATTTTCTTTTTATTTGTTTTTTCATCGGTTTCCCTTTTTTATATTGCTTGGTTTCTTTGTTTTCTCGTTTGTATTTTTGGTCTTTCTTTCTTTTTTCTTATACTTTGTTTTCTATTGTTTCTCTCTTGTCTTTCTATATTTTCTTTGATTTTTTTTTGCTTTTTATGTCAATTTTATTGGGTTTTTTCCCATATTACTACTTTTTCTTAGTACACAATGTACGTTTTTAGAGCAGACGTAATGCATTTTATGATACACTTTGGATAGTTTTTAAATATATGATGTACACTTTTTGAAAATACATGTTTTGAATACACAGTAACATCTTTTTCCAAATATGCCTTGTACAGTTTTAATAGAAATAAACATTTTTTACCTATGGGAATACACTTTTTACATTCTATAAACAGTGTTTACAATGTCACAAGCATTTTTTTTAATTGATGGATTTTTCTGTAAAATGGTACATATGTTTTCTAACTATAAAATACATTTGTTTATAGTACGCAAACATTTTTTAACATTGTATACAAGTTTTTAGAAATGTCATAGAATTTATTTTTTTGAAACTCATGAATATTTCTTTCAGTGTTGCATAGATTTTAAAAATTAGTCAAACATTTATGTGCATTGTATAAACATTTTTAAAATAGCACGTAAATTTTTTAACTTCGCTAACATTGGTCAGACTTTATTAAATGCAATGGTGCACTGTAGAACACAGAAAACCTAATAAACTTGATAATAACAATTCAAATTATAAACTCTTAATTTTATGTTTGAAGCGCATTAACAAAGATTGAAGTATTATGACATGCTTTGGAACACGATGAATCACATTGAAACCGTATGATTGTTTTTGCAGGACATAATAGAACAACATTGATCTGCCTGAAACACAACATTAAGTTTTCGCCAAGTGTCACTGAGTTCCTTTGTATTAGTTTGATGTTCATTGACACACAATGTAACAATATGATACACTTTGACCCAATGAACTACAATAGAACCAGTGACTGACATGCTATGGAATACTATGATACACCATGTAGCATCGTGTACAGTTTGCATGTAACACCCCCAAGCAATGAGGCTTGCAACATTTTTGACCAATTGAGAGGGCTGGTGAAACCGGACCTTGCCGCAAGACAAAATGAAAGAAAGAGGTTGAAGTCACTGCACCAAAACCAGACAACTGCACCCTGCTTGACACACCAACTGTCAATAAGATTCAAAGAGAGCTAACAGATCTGGCATCACCGATCCTCACATGCTCTTCACCAATGCCAGATCGGACGTTGTAGAGATAGAGATACTGGAAATCTTGTTCCAACACGCCATCGTTACAATCACCACGCGGGTGTCGCGAGGTCATCATCGTCATGGCTGGCCGCAAACAGAGGGGGCGGTATTGTTGTGTGGTGAGTGCAATGAGAACAACATCATGCTCTGACCCATGTGCAAATGAAGTTACATAACTTCACATTGTCATCTGGGTTTATCATAGCTACTTTTGCTAAGTGCCCAAAATAATTTGTAGATGATGTTCAAATTATATGTAGTTACTGTGTATGTTGTTGTGGTTAGTATACGTAACCGCTACCAATGACTATTCATTCTTGAATTGAGTTGTGTCAACATATTCATTTATATGAAATCCATTATGAACACTTGCGCCATCATATTTCAAAAATATATCTTCATCTAGATACTTCTTGCTTCACTTGGTACGGAATTTTTCTTTTTCTTCCAAAAAGTTTGAGCTAGTCGTACCATCAGAACACATTGCTGATGGTTTCAAATTATTCGTGACGTTTTACTAAGTATGTTGACTTTCTTTTTGGATGATATCAATTTATGTACTTAGCTGAATTGTTCGGCAGGAAAGAGTTGTGAGTCAACTAAAAAGGGTGTGAGAAATGTAGCAACACCACTTTCTTTAGAATGTGCACGCGCGTGCATATCATATGTTAAAGAAGAAGAACATGTATAGAAACCCGAATCCAGAAGAGGTAGCAACACCATGAATGTATGTACTCCCTACTTTTTTTTGAACTCCACGTATTAGGTTTATCTGAAGTCAGATTCTTCAAGGTTTGACCAAGTTTATACAAAAAGTTATTAGCATTCACAACACAAAATTGATATCATTATATTCATTATGAAATATATTTTCATATTATATTTAATTGGTATGCAGATGTTGATACTTTTAAATATAAATTTGGTCAAATTTTACAAAGTTTAACTTTAGAAAAATCTAATACGTGGAGTAATAAAAAGAAAACGAATGGAGTATGTACTAGGAATGAAAATCACACACTGAAAAAAAATAAAGTATGTATGATGTCCAAATGGACATGTCAAATTATCCTCTTCTTATCCAACCACCACCCACCCGCGCAAATTCAATGCACACGTACTGCTGCCGCCCGGGCGACCGGGTCGAGCCAAGAAGCAAAACGAGGACCGTTTCAAGGCAGGTGGTAGAGCGCGGACGGCGGCAGCGCGGCGGTGGCGTTGAAGTAGGCGAGCGTCTCGGCCCACCGGCCGGCGTCCTTGAGCATGTGCACGGCGATGGTGTCCGGGCGGAAGCCGCGCCGGAAGCAGTTGGCCGGGGAGCTCCCCAGGTAGTTGTACATCCTGGGGGCGCCGTCGTAGCGGTTCTTGGCCTTGCCGGCGACGTTGAGCCACCGCCCCGTCCACATGTCCTCCGGCCCGACGCGGTCGCGGCGGCTGACCTCGGAGCTCGCCACCCAGCGCACCAGGTCCCACGACAGCGCGTACCCCATGCCGGACATGAAGGGCGGGAACGGGTAGAAGTTCTCCCGGTCGCACGGCATCTGCAGGCCCAGGTACGCGTCCTCCCGCGCCGCGCCGGCCATCCACGCCGCCAGCGCCGGGAGCCGCAGGTACGTGTCGTCGTCGGCCTTCATCACGTAGTCGTAGGCGCCGTCGGGGAAGGCGCGGGCGGCGGTGGCGAAGAAGTCGTACGTCTTGCCGCCGTCCATGTTCTCGGCGCAGTCGAGCACGATGACGTCGCCGTACCGCATGATCTCCAGGGCCACCAGCACGGCGTCGACGGCGGAGGTGACGTTGCAGAAGACGAAGCGCACGTCCACGGCGCCGGCAAGGGCGGGGTGCTCCTGGAGCTGCAGCGCGTACACGGTCCGCAGCAGGTGCCGCCGCTCGTACTTGCCCGGCATCGTCTGGATGCCGATCAGCACGCGCACGCCGGGGTGCCCGTCCGGCGCCTTGACTGGCGTGGTCGTGGCGGCCTTGGCCTTGGGCGTGGCGTTGACCGGCGCGAGAACGGGGTCATGCGGCGGGGAGCCGGGGCAGGCGCCGGAGAAGAAGGACTGGAGGCGGAAGTCGTTGGGGTGGACGACGAAGACGGTGAAGGCGAGGAAGCCGGCGCCGAGGACGAGCATGAGGAGGTGGGACGCGTTCACCGGCGAGCCGGCGGCGCCCAGGCCCAGCTGCTTGTACAGGGAGGGCATGGCGGCGCTCCGAGGGATCGGGTGCGCCGGCGTGGTGCGTGCGCAGAGAACGAACTGGAGCGCTAACTGCGTCTGCTCCTTGCCTAGAGAAGGAAATGGAGCGCCTGCTTGTGCTGCGTTGGAGCTGAATGGTTGGACATGGACATGGACCTGGTCGCGGGCTCGCGAGGCTGCTGCTGATTTGGTCGACGACGGCGAGGTTGCGTGGATGGCGAAGAGACTGATTACGCATTCAGAAATTCGCAATCGGGAAGGGTTATAAAATGGGAGAGGTTGGGTTCAGATATGATGTCAGACGGGGGTGACAGATTGTGACTAATCCAACTCGAGTCGTGCTTCGGGCTTCCACGGGGTACAATCAATAACTAGAGGGCAACTGGTAATCGACAGATGCTCACGGGGTACAACGAGTTAAGCAGCAAATTTGATATTTTTCTTTTGTTGTGTGTCGTTGGTAGACATAACATGTATTTGTATACTACTTTCGTCCTGATTTATTAACATGTATTTGTATACTACTTTCGTCCTGATTTATTGTTTTCCTTAGTATTTTGTGTAAATTTTTGACAATGGATTTAACTAACAAAATATTAATGCATGTCACAAAAAGTAGAATCATCAAAAACTATGTTCAAATACGAATCCAACAATATAATTTTTTGATGGCATGCATTAATATTTTATCAGTTAAATCCACTGTCAAACTTTAACACAAATTCATATTTAGCAAGAGTAAAAGTGAAGGTAATAGATTGAACATTGATAGGGGATAGAAAATGTGACATATCGAACCTATCAAGAAAATAATATAATATTCTATCTATTCGCTATAAGCTGATATGTTTTATTTGGATCGTATAGTAAATATGTACAGTCGATTTTCTATTGAAAGACATCTTATTCTCATATAAAGATTGTATTGCACGAGTAAAGCATTTTGGTGCTCGAGCTGACACTGGGCTCAGAATCATGGGCTTCCATTCTGTCATTAGGATAATATGTTCTTTAGAGGTTGTCATTATGATACATCTTTTTAGGTTCTGTCACTGGGAAAACTCTATTTTTCATCAAATACAAATTGGAATAAATGAAATGTTGCACTAAAGCAGTATGGGCCTGGCAATGTCCCATGGATGTACAGGACATGTGTAAATCCCTTTCACTCAATGACATGCTGGTCCCACGTCCCCAATTGAGCTCAATGACACACTGAATCCTTACGAATTTTCCTAAGAAATCATGTGCAAACATTCAGTAATGAATAGCTTGCACTGCTAAATAGTGGCAGTATATTGAAACTAAGCGTTCAAAATGTCAAGCCCAACTAAATTCAGGCTTAACGGCACATCAAACAGAGACCCAAACGGTACAGAGAGCAGATGCTCAACAGGGCGAACATGCTAGCTCCTCCATGCAAAGTGCACCCAACAAATGCTGCAAGACAGCAAGGGGATCACCAGAAAACAACAACCCACAGTTCGCAAACATAATGCAAAGAACAATCAGTAATCCCCAAAGACAACGCAAACGGCAAGCAATAACCCGCATAGACAAATAAGATCAGGCGCGGCTAAAGAGTTGGCAGTATATTGAAAGCAGCAAAAACCCTGGTGCGAAACAGATCGTCTTCCATAGTACCTCATAATGTGCTCATCAACAAATCACCTAAGCAGAAAGTAAACAGTAACTCAAGCTGAAAGTACCAGGCAGACAATGTTGCCTCAGAACAGTCAAAAACTTGACGGGCATTACAACCTCTCTGGCCAGCAAGACCCCTACGCGTATCCGGCGAACCCGGCTTGGATCTTGAAGACCCTGATGGTCCCGTCGGTGTATCCGGTGTAGAGGGTGCTTCCGTCCGCGCTCCAGCTCAAGCTTGTGCAGTACAGCATCTACATAGTTGTACCAGGAATACATAGTCAGTACAGAATACAAATGACAAGTCATAAAGTAGATTAAACTAGACTGTAAGTTCAACAAGACCACAAGTGTACAGTTGACAGGAATAAGAATTGTAAAATAGAGTGGTTTAGTGAACAATTTTAGATTACAAGAGTGCAGATCCTCTCCAAAACAGAAGATTACACAGATTGCAGACGGTGTAACAAATACTTGCACAATTGCTCTTGAGAATATACACTGTCAAAACGAAATTACATTCATGATAGAAGTACAACAGGATCAACAAGACACAACAATGTTCAGATGCGCAGGTCACTAAAAAGAACACTTTTGACACATATGACAAACATCTGTACATAAACAAAAAAATGGACATAACAGCATCATGTTTCTGCTACATACTTTACAAATTAGTTATGAAACTTAAAGATGGAACTGAACAGCATCAAATTTGCACCACAAGGTAATATTAGAGCATGGTATCTATCGATAGACAGTTGATATATATACTCACAAGGGTAACTACCATAGATAGTTCAGTGCACAACAAGCAAGCACAACACTTAATATAGATAAGACATAAATTTCTAATGAGGATCAACACTAGATTCATGTGAGCACAGAAGTCACGGAAGCTTTTAAGCCAAGCCAGTACAATTGCCAATCGAATCACATTATAATGCAAACCAACACATTATCATATCAACTGACACAAAAACATCACTTTCACTTTCAACACGATGTACTTAACGATTAGTGATATCGAATTATCAACAAGCCATGAAATTGCACGGTACAATTAACTAGTAAGATACACTACTGCATAATTTCAAGGCACGTCATGTTAAGATCGGGCCAAATGGAACTATCGCAGCAAATATCCAGTGACGCATCATAATCAAACATCACAGCAGATCTAACAAGCAGGTTAACGATCCAGGAGAGGGATAACAAGCAGGTTACCTGGTTCTTGGAGACCTGCACTTCTGGCTTGAGGTCCTGCACGACATGCTTGGACTCGAGGTCCCAGATCTTGACAGACTCCTCTGTCGCAGCGCAGAGCCAGTAGCGGTTGGGCGAGAAGCAGAGCGCATGGATGATGGAGCCGGCTTCCAGCTGGTACAGCCTCTTCCCCTCGGACAGGTCCCAGAGCAGCGTGACGCCGTCCTTGCCGCCGGAGGCGCAGAGCGAGCCATCGGGGCTGACGGCGACGGCGTTCACGTAGCCACCGTGGCCGGCGAGGGTGGAGCGGAGCTTGCAGTTGGTGAGATTCCAGACCTTGACGGTCTTGTCCCAGGAGCCGGAGACGATGGTGGGCTGCTGGATGTTGGGGGAGAACCTGACGCACGAGACCCAGCCGGTGTGGCCCTCGCCGCCGCCCATGTCGCCGCCGATGGTGTACTTGCACTCGCCGAGGGTGTTCCAGAGCTTGATGGTGTTGTCGCGGGAGGCGGAGACGATCTGGCGGTTGTCGACGGAGAAGGCGACCGAGATGACGTCCTTGGTGTGGCCGACGAAGCGGCGGGTGGTGAGGCCAGTGGAGAGGTCCCAGAGGCGGAGCTCGCCGTCCCAGGAGCCGGAGAGCGCGAACTGGCCGTCGGAGCTGATGACCACGTCCTGGACGAAGTGGCCGTGGCCGGTGAGGCGGCGGAAGGGCACGGCGTAGTCGGTGCCGACGGTGCCGTCGCCGAGGGACGGCACCGGGTTGGTGAGGTCCCAGACCAGCAGCGACTTGTCGCGGGAGCCGGACACGATGTAGGGCGAGTTGTCGATCGGCGCGGCGATCGCCGTCACCACGTCGTTGTGGCCGCGCATCGTGCCCACCAGGGCGAGCGACTCCTGCATGTTCGCCATGGCTGCCGCGGGGAGATTGGGGCGGCGGAGCTCGCGGCGGGGGGGTGGCGGCGGCGGTGAAGGGGGGAGGGTTGGGAGAGAAGAGGGCCGAGATGGAACGGGGAGGATTTTATAGTCTGGAGAAGGTGCGGCTAGGGTTTTGCAGGATCGGAGATGTGGCGCTTGGATGGTGGATGGGAAGATCGCCACCGTTCGTTGCGTATGATAGTCTTTTCCTCTAAAATGGATGATAAATTTTAGTAGAGAAAATTACATGCTGATTTTTTTTTGCGGATGATTTAGGAGTGAGAAAAGATCTGATTTGGATGTTATTGTTCTGTGTGTATATTACGTGAAAAATCTGAAAGTTGCAAAATTATGGAAAAAAAATTGAACCAAATATGAAAAAATATTCATGGCAATGTGATGATTTTATACATGTTTGACCGGTCAATTTGTGCGTAATAATATGGACGCCGACAACGCCCACACGTGTGGGCGTTAAGGGGTCTGCCCACACAGTTTGCGTGGTGTTTAAGAGGATCAGCCCACACGCCTACGTGTGGGCAAAACAAGTAATGCCCACACGCCTCTTTTTTTTTTCCTCGCGGTCCCTCTCACATGCCTGCGAGTGGGCAAAATAGATAGCGCCCACACGCCTGTACATCAGGCCTCCTACCTTATGGTCCCGCACGCCCCGTGTGACAGTCACCAGCGTCCCCGCAGTTGCCATGGTATGAACCCTCTTCCATGTTCATTTAACTGCAGTTGCCATGTCGCTGAACTACAGTTGTCATGTCGGACAACTACAGTTGCCATGGTTGCTCAACTGTAATTGCCATGTATGATCTAGTCTACTGCAGTTGCCATGATTTCAAAACTTTAGGAGTTGCCACCTACTAACACTAGTCAGTTGAGAGAGTTGCCATGTGCCCACAAGCACACTAGGGCAGTTGCCATGTAAAAGGAAGAGTTGTCATCTGCTTACGTGCACGGTAGGGCAGTTGCCATGTACCATGCAAAAAACATGGCAACTCGGGTAAAAAAGAGTTGTCATCTGCTTACGTGCACATTAGGCAGTTGCCGTGTACCCTGCAAAACACATGGCAACTGACATGTTCGGATAAAAAAAGAGTTGCCATCTACTTACAAGCATACTATGGCAATTGCCATGTACACTGCAAAACACATGGCAACTAGCAGCTTGGGTGTGGGTGAGGAGACGGGAGTGTGGGAGAGATGGCAAATGCCCACACACCAGCCCTTGTTTGTGAGTGAAAACTGGCGTGCGGGCGAACTGCTAAACGCCCACACACCGGTCCCTCCGTGTGGTGAAACGGACGTGTGGGCGACCGGGTGAATGCTCACACACCAGCCCAGTCCTACGTGGCACCACAAACATGCCAAGATTCGTGCACCCACAAACGGATACGGATCCACGCGTATGGGCGAGATGCAAACGCCCAAATTTGTGGGCGTTAGTGTTTTCGAATAATATTGCTAGGAAATTAAAAATCCACATATTATAAACGGGATTGTTAAGTCTCAGTCGATGCTATGTTTGTGGATCTTACGTGGAGATCTGTGCATTTTTTTCCTTTTAGTTTTCTTTTTTTCTTACTTACATGTTATGTCACTTGACTTAGACTCTAGCCATACCCTATCAGAAAAAATTGGTAGTGGCAGCACTTGATTTTAAATGTGGAAGATCATGTTCAAAAAATTCTATGGTGACTAATTCTATTGTAATGCTTCCTCGGGTGTTCCTCCCCGTTCAGGTGGAGGTGCTGACAATCAACTTGTGTTACATGGATCTGGTCAGGTGGTGCCGCCTAGGTCGTTGCCTAAACAAGACCTCGAGAGGACTAAGACAACTCAATTGCACAACAAAAACAAAAAAAATGTGTCAGTATTGGTGGCCTCCTAGCAGGAACACTAGCGAGACCAATGAATCTACTCAGTTAGAACTGTTGGAGGCTCCCGGACAATTCTTGTGCTCGAGACTTTGGTACGGTCGCATTCCCTCGAGATTGTGTTTCTTTAGGAGACTAGGTAGAAAGAATAAAATATGAAAAGGTTGAGATTACAAATTGGACTCTGAAGCTTTTCTAACATTGATGGTAATGGCTTGAGAGGACCATAAGCTTTGTATTGGCATGAATCTTTGATGGTGGGTGTTAAAGATAAAGTTGATTGCTATATTGATGTTCTTGATTGCACCTCAGACTCAGATCCCTTATGGCGTTCAACGTGTGTTTATGTTGCGCCAGGAGTGAAGAATAGCCATCTCACGTGGCCTAAAATGCTTGACTTGAGCACTTCTCGGCCACACCAAGGGCAGAACCGCATTGGAGGCCTTTTTAGATACCTTGGAACTATGTTCTCTAATAGATTTGGGCTTTTTAGGAGTTCGCTATATATATAAGGTGCCACCGGTATGAGATCATTTGGGAGAGGGATCCTGCTCTTCCAAAAGTTATACAAGCTTCATGAGATGCTTTCGGTAAGAAAAATAATCTTGGATATATTGAGGTTGCTCTAGGTAGTACCATAAATTCCATGTACAAGTGGAGTGACAAAACATTGGCAACATTATGATGGAGCCCCCAAAACCATGCAATCAAATTGTACATTTGTTGTATATGAACGTGGATATGAAGTAAATTCAAATAGTGGACGACTGGATGAATGAATTATTATATAAGGAAGAAATGTCGTGGCTCCAGAGGTCCCCGATTGCATGGTTTTGAAGGAAATATGCCCTAGAGGCAATAATAAAGTTATTATTTATTTCCTCATATCATGATAAATGTTTATTATTCATGCTAGAATTGTATGAACCAGAAACATAATACATGTGTGAATACATAGACAAACATAACATCACTAGTATGCCTCTACTTGACTAGCTCATTAATCAAAGATGGTTGAGTTTCCTAACCATAGACATGTGTTGTCATTTGATTAATGGGATCACATCATTAGAAGAATGATGTGATTGACTTGACCCATTCCGTTAGCTTAGCACTTGATCGTTTAGTATGTTGCTATTGCTTTCTTCATGACTTATACAAAGTTCCTACAACTATGAGATTATGCAACTCCCGTTTACCGAAGGAACACATTGTGTGCTACCAAACATCACAACATAACTGGGTGATTATAAAGGAGCTCTACAGGTGTCTCCAAAGGTACATGTTGAGTTGGCGTATTTTGAGATTAGGTTTTGTCACTCCGATTATCGGAGAGGTATCTCTAGGCCCTCTCGGTAATGCACATCACTATAAGCCTTGCAAGCAATGTAGCTAATGAGTTAGTTACGGAATGATGCATTACATAACGAGTATAGAGACTTGCCGGTAACGAGATTGAACTAGGTATTGGATACCGACGATCGAATCTCGGGCAAGTAACATACCGATGACAAAGGGAACAACGTATGTTGTTATGCAGTTTGACCGATAAAGATCTTCGTAGAATATGTAGGAGTCAATATGAGCATCCAGGTTCCGCTATTGGTTATTGACCGAAAACAGTTTTAGGTCATGTCTACATAGTTCTCGAACCCGTAGGGTCCGCACGCTTAAGGTTTCGATGACAGTTATATTATGAGTTTATGAGTTTTGATGTACCAAAGTTTGTTCGGAGACCCGAATGATATTACGGACATGACGAGGAGTCTCGAAATGGTCGAGACATGAAGATTGATATATTGAAAGCCTATATTTGGATATCAGAAGTGTTCCGGGTGAAATCGGGATTTTACCGGAGTACCGGGAGGTTACCGGAACCCCCCGGGGGCTTAATGGGCCTACATGGGCCCTACTGGAGAGGAAGAGAGGAGGCAAGGGGCTGGCCGCGCCCCCTCCCCCCTAGTCCGAATAGGACAAGGAGAGGGGGGCGGCGCCCCCCCTTTCCTTCCCCTCTTCCTCCTCCTTCCCCCCTTCTCCTTCTCCAACTAGGAAAGAAGGGGGTCCTACTCCCGGTGGGAGTAGGACTCCCCCTTGGCGCGCCCTCCTTGGTTGGACGCCCCCTCCCCCTTGGCTCCTTTATATACGGGGGCGGGGGGCACCTCTAGGACACAACAATTGATCTCCAAGATATCTTAGCCGTGTGTGGTGCCCCCCTCCACCATGGTCCTCGATAATATTGTAGTGGTTCTTAGGCGAAGCCCTGCGACTGTAGAACATTAAGATCGTCACCACGCCGTTTTGCTGACGGAACTCTTCCCCGACACCCTGCTGGATCGGAGTTTGTGGATCGTCATCGAGCTGAACGTGTGCTAGAACTCGGAGGCGCCGTAGTTTTGGTGCTTGATCGGTCGGGCCGTGAAGACATACGACTACATCAACCGCGTTGTTCTAATGATTCCGCTTTCGGTCTACGTGGGTATGTAGACAACACTCTCCCCTCTCGTTGCTATGCATCACCATGATCTTGCGTGTGCGTAGGAAATTTTTTGAAATTATTACGTTCCCCAACAGTGGCATCCGAGCCAGGTTTTATGCTTAGATGTCATATGCACGAGTAGAACACAAGTGAGTTGTGGACGATACAAGTCATACTGCTTACCAGCATGTCATACTTTGGTTCAGCCGTATTGTGAGATGAAGCGGCCTGGACCGACATTACGCGTACGCTTACGCGAGACTGGTTTCACCGTTATGAGCACTCGTGCTTAAAGGTGGCTGGCGGGTGTCTGTCTCTCACTTTAGTTGAACCGAGTGTGGCTACGCCCGGTCCTTGCGAAGGTTAAAACAACACTAACTTGATGAACTGTCGTTGTGGTTTTGATGCGTAGGTAAGAACGGTTCTTGCTCAGCCCGTAGGAGCCACGTAAAATTTGCAACAACAAAGTAGAGGACGTCTAACTTGTTTTTGCAGGGCATGTTGTGATGTGATATGGTCAAGACGTGATGCTATATTTTATTGTATGAGATGATCATGTTTTGTAACCGAAGTTATCGACAACTGGCAGGACCCATATGGTTGTCGCTTTATTGTATGAAATGCAAACGCCCTGTAATTGCTTTACTTTATCACTAAGCGGTAGCAATAGTCGTAGAAGTAATAGATGGCGTAAACGACAACGATGCTACGATGGAGATCAAGGTGTCGCGCCGGTGACGATGGTGATCACGACGGTGCTTCGGAGATGGAGATCACAAGCACAAGATGATGATGGCCATATCATATCACTTATATTGATTGCATGTGATGTTTATCCTTTATGCATCTTATCTTGCTTTGATTGACGGTAGCATTTTAAGATGATCTCTCACTAATTATCAGGAAGTGTTCTCCCTGAGTATGCACCATTGCAAAAGTTATTCGTGCTGAGACACCACGTGATGATCGGGTGTTATAGGCTCTACGTTCAAATACAACGGGTGCAAAACAGTTGCACACGCGGAATGCTCAGGTTAAACTTGACGAGCCTAGCATATACAGATATGGCCTCGGAACACGGAGACCGAAAGGTCGAACGTGAATCATATAGTAGATATGATCAACATAGTGATGTTCACCATTGAAACTACTCCATCTCACGTGATGATCGGACATGGTTTAGTTGATTTGGATCACGTGATCACTTAGATGACTAGAGAGATGTCTGTCTAAGTGGGAGTTCTCTAGTAATATGATTAATTGAACTTAAATTTATCATGAACTTAGTACCTGATAGTATTTTGCTTGTCTATGTTTGTTGTAGATAGATGGCTCGTGCTGTTATTCCGTTGAATTTTAACGCGTTCCTTAAGAAAGCTAAGTTGAAAGATGATGGTAGCAACTACACGGACTGGGTCCGTAACTTGAGGATTATCATCATTGCTGCACAGAAGAATTACGTCCTGGAAGCACCGCTGGGCGATAGGCCTGCTGCAGATGCAACTGACGACGTTAAGAACGTCTGGCAGAGCAAAGCTGATGACTACTCGATAGTTCAGTGTGCCATTCTTTATGGCTTGGAACCAGGTCTTCAACGACGTTTTAAACGTCATGGAGCATATGAGATGTTCCAGGAGTTGAAGTTAATATTTCAAGCAAATGCCCAGATTGAGAGATATGAAGTCTCCAATAAGTTCTATAGCTGTAAGATGGAGGAGAATAGTTCTGTCAGTGAACACATACTCAAAATGTCTGGGTATAATAATCACTTGATTCAACTGGGAGTTAATCTTCCTGATGATAGTGTCATTGACAGAATTTTTCAATCACTGCCACCAAGCTACAAGAGCTTCATGATGAACTATAATATGCAAGGGATGGACAAGACTATTCCCGAGCTCTTCGCAATGCTAAAGGCTGCGGAGGTAGAAATCAAGAAGGAGCATCAAGTGTTGATGGTCAATAAGACCACCAGTTTCAAGAAAAAGGGCAAAGGGAAAAAGAAGGGGAACTTCAAAAAGAACAGCAAACAAGTTGCTGCTCAAGAGAAGAAACCCAAGTCTGGACCTAAGCCTGAGACTGAGTGCTTCTACTGCAAGCAGACTGGACACTGGAAGCGGAACTGCCCCAAGTATTTGGCGGATAAAAAGGATGGCAAAGTGACAAAGGTATATATGATATACATGTTATTGATGTGTACCTTACTAATGCTCGCGGTAGCACCTAGGTATTTGATACTGGTTCTGTTGCTAATATTTGCAACTCAAAACAGGGACTATGGATTAAGCGAAGATTGGCTAAGGACGAGGTGATGATACACGTGGGAAATGGTTCCAAAGTCGATGTGATCGCAGTCGGCACGCTACCTCTACATCTACCATCGGGATTAGTTTTAGACCTAAATAATTGTTATTTGGTGCCAACGTTAAGCATGAACATTATATCTGGATCTTGTTTGGTTCGAGATGGTTATTCATTTAAATTGGAGAATAATGGTTGTTCTATTTATATGAGTAATATCTTTTATGGTCATGCACCCTTGAAGAGTGGTCTATTTTTATTGAATCTCGATAGTAGTGATACACATATTCATAATGTTGAAGCCAAAAGATGCAGAGTTGATAATGATAGTGCAACTTAGTTATGGCACTCCCGTTTGGGTCATATTGGTGTAAAGCGCATGAAGAAACTCCATACTGATGGACTTCTGGAATCACTTGATTATGAATCACTTGGTACTTGCGAACCGTGCCTCATGGGCAAGATGACTAAAATGCCGTTCTCCAGAACTATGGAGCGAGCAACTGATTTGTTGGAAATCATACATACTGATGTATGTGGTCCAATGAATATTGAGGCTCGCGGCAGGTATCGTTATTTTCTCACCTTCACAGATGATTTGAGCAGATATGGGTATATCTACTTGATGAAACACAAGTCTGAAACATTTGAAAAGTTCAAAGAATTTCAGAGTGAAGTGGAAAGTCATCGTAACAAGAAAATAAAATTTCTACGATCTGATCGTGGAGGAGAATATTTGAGTTACGAGTTTGGTTTACATTTGAAACAATGTGGAATAGTTTCGCAACTCACGCCACCCGGAACACCACAACGAAATGGTGTGTCCGAACGTCTTAATCGTACTTTACTAGATATGGTGCGATCTATGATGTCTCTTACTGATTTACCGCTATTGTTTTGGGGTTATGCTTTAGAGACGTGTCAGGACCGGTTTTTCAGGATATTAATTTCCCAGAAAAATGGCCCTTGTGCTCACCAGCCCCAGGATTACTATTAGCTGATGAGGCACCAACTTGTTACAGAAATTCCAAGCGAAGTACATCATATGTAGTACAAGACCATTCTGGCCTATGAGTACAACAAATGGTTTCTAGTGGTTGATGGCGGAAGCGGTTTGTGGATCATCAGTGTCTATGGGACTCCATTTCCCACAGGAACAGCTGACCAGGTTAACTCCTATCTTCGCGAGGCTGTTGTTACCATTGCGTGGGTTCTGGGGCTGACATCACGACGCTCCTCTCCAAGCAAGAAATCTGGCCAAGACAATAGCCAGGGACAAGCCAGTGAGTACTTTGAATGTACTCGCAAACATTATGAACACGGGTATAATATAACAAACGATAATCATGCTCTAAAATATTTTATGATCACAACGTCAGTCATAAAATAAAATCCATGATGGACGTATGCAGGTTGTTCATATAAAACATGGGTATGCAATCAGAGAATAAAAATAGAATGCACCGATCGGGTGTCTGAAGCGACGCCTCGAAAGGACAATAATATATAGCATGCCTTAGTCGGGCATCTGAGCGACACCACATAAAGGGCTTATAAGTGAAATAAGTAACAAACATGCCACAGTCGGGCATCTGTGCGACACCACATAAAGGGCTTATAAAGTAAATAAATAACAAGCATGCCATAGTCGGGCGTCTGAGCGACACCACATAAAGGGCTTATAAAGTAAATAATCACAGCAAATATCCAGGAGGTAGAACCATCCCAGGGATACTCAATAATTCAAGTAATAGTATGGGTTAGTCCATAATAATAATAATCACAATCATCACAAGTCTCAAGTCATGATCCATGTTCTGGTTTAGTAGTTTTTCCTCCGAAGACCGACACTAGGACCGACACTTGACCCAACCCAGATTGTAGTCCTCAACCATGGACACGGCTATTCGAATAGATATAATCTCTGCAGAGGGTGTACTCTTTACCCACGAGTAACGAATTCCTTTAGTCCATCGGGACTAATTCCGTCTACGGTCTTTTAATTGAAAACCCACCTGACCTGCACACACTAGCTTAACTCACTGATGTCTGGAATCACCCACGACACCTGTCAAGCAAAACTCTAAGTGGGGAGGCTACAACCTCGAATAGCATGGGATCAAATTTATATCACGCGCTCTAAGGGGTGCCCCCCTCTCGGTCCCAACCGAAAACACCCATGCCCCCGGACCAGGTGGCCTGCCTACCGGATGCAGCCGGTATCTTCCACCATGGCCTCTCTGTACGGTGTGTGCCAAGGAAGGGGGTTGACAACTTACTGAACCATACCCTACCTGCGGCAGGGACAAGTGGTAGTACGAAACAAGTATGGGGGTTACTGGAACAAGACTCGATCTACGGTCGACTCAGGAGGTTTATAAATTCCCTGCATGATATGTGTAACCAATATATTTCAACCAACAAAATCACCACTCATTATACTTTACTATGCCATACCGGAGATAACTGTCCCAACAAAGACCGGAGACAAGCTCACGCCTACCCAAGGCAGAGGCTTTCTCGGATTTCTTTCCGGCATGCATGCAAGGCATACGAGGACGATTACCATCACAAGTATATCCATTTCCAACAGCAAGGAAATCTCCAATATGCATTCATGCAAACGATCGTATCACCACATAAAATAACGAGTTCTTCGTATTAAGGTGGTGTTCTAATCGTGTCAACCAACACAAAAAAATATTATGCCAGGGTTCAGAATGCTTGCCTTCAAGTTGTGTAGAGGCAGGGTGCATCCTAAAACTTTTGAAAGTTTTCTTCTCTCTCCAAAAATCCTATTTAATTTTTTTAATTAATATATAGTTTCAAAACAGTACAAAAAAGTGGTCTGAATTTTTTTCAAATAAATATGAAAATAAACTAGACAAAGTTTGAGAAAGGTAGGAAAAAGAATCAACTCATTTGGAGTTTTATTTAAAAAGATATAGCTAGTCAAAGTTTTAGTCAAACTCTATTTTTAAATAAAACAGAAAAAAAACGTTTTGAATAGATACACGTCAAAGACGTACTTTGAGTTTACGCCTCCACTTAAACCACGTGGACCGGCATGGGTCACTGACAGTGGGTCCAGGGGCCCACTGGTCAAGTTTGACTAGTCGTCCCCCGCCTCCTTCCTCCTCTGGTCGTGCGGAGGCGGGGCTTCGGTGATCGTCGCTGGCGATTGGCGGCTCCTCGCGGGCTCCCGAGGGCAAGGATGGATCCACCAGTCCAGGGCGGTCCTCCCGGTGGTCGCTAGGGTGGTGGGGGCGAAGGGAGTCGCCGGTGGTGAGCTTCGCGGCGGCCGGTGGCTTCGAGAGGTTTGGGGCTTTGGGCTACGGTGGTTCCTTGACGCAGCTGAGGGTTCGGGCGGCTCCGCATGGTCGAGGGGAGGAGGATGGTGGTGCTAGATGGACGGGAGGGGCTCGGGTTGGGACTGAATGGACCGGAGGGCGACGACGACTGTACTAGCCGGAGATGGGGAAGACGGCTTCCCGCCGTCGCTTGCTAGCCGTGGGGTGCACTAGTGGGGTGATATGAGGTTGCCTGAGGTTCAAACGTGCTCGGGGGTTCCTTTTATAGCGCGGTTAGGACGGTCCCGAGGCGGCCGGAGATAAGAACGACGGCGAACCGCCGTTCTGTAGCTGCAGGGCGACGTGTCGACGACGCGAGCTAGCGGACGGGCTTGCGGATGGGATCACGCTGTTCCAGGGGCAGCTGGCGCGCTGGGGTGGCTCGGGCGGCGGCGTCCGGGGCAGGAGCCCACTATGGCCGGCCCCTAGCCGCCGTGGCCGACCTGACGGCGGCGTTGTAGGGCGCCAGGGGCGGCTCTACAGTGAGGGAGGGGTCGGGTGCGTCGGCTGGAAGCGGGAGTGGACCAGAACAGGCGTGGGGAGGCGGCAGTGGGACGCGGCGGCTCGGGCGCATGCACCTGCAAAATGCGCGCTCTGGCCCCGCCCAGAGCATGCATGCCAGGCGCTCGGCAAAATGCCAGCGTGTGTTAGAGAGCTTGGGTCGGGCTGGCAATCAGCAGGTCTAGGTTAGAGGCATCTAGGAGTTTAGTGGACAAGGTTGCTGTGTCAGTGGATCAAGCTTATAATGCAAACTCAAAATCATGCCAAAACTGACCATGCACCCAAGGTGTTTGACAGAATGCCAATGGCATCTAGGGAACTCTTGGGGTGGCCAAAATCTCCAGATTGGGGTCTCTTTAGATGTAGGTGATGGTGGCAAGTTTAGTTGGCCAAAGCTAGAAACTTTCTACTGCAAGTTTTTGAGAAAACTAATTCTGGACAGGAGGTAAATGGCATCATTGCTTGTACTAAAAATCCTCCAATGGGTCCACTCTCCTGGACTTAAGGGTTTTGTAAGGCGGTCTACAGGCAGGAGAAAGAATCAAGGGAAAAAGGGCAAGCAAAATTATGGTTGCAGTAGAAAATGCCAAACTGGACCAGAGAGCAAAAGAAGATGATTTGCTCAAAATTTTCAAAGAACATCACTGGGTTTTTGCATAAGGTTGAATAATATACTACTACTAACATCCCATAATTTTGGTGGAAGTTTTAAAGAAATATTTAAATAGGTTGTAGTGCAAAAGTGCAACTGGACCAGATTTAAAAACTTGTGGTAAAACTCAAAATCTCCAAATTACTAAGGAATACTTTTGCACAAAAGTGATTTAGAGACATCACATGTCATCCCCAAATTTTGGTGGGATTTTAAAATGAATTTATCAAAGGGTTGCAGTTCAAATGGGACCCTAAAACTTATGAAAAACCATTTTAGAGAAATAAAGCTCAGGGAAAAAATAATTATATAAATAATCTCACTGATAAAAGAATTGTTTTATTTGAGAGGGTAAACAAGTCCAATAATAATTGAAAAGTTTTTACTTGGGGTGAAAACTCCACAACTTAGAAGAAAAGAGAGGTTTTGAGATCAAAAATAAATCCAGAAAAATGAAAATTTAATCTCCTGGCAAAATTTTAATAAACAAAACATGGTTAAATTTTTGGGGTGTTACAACACTACCCCCCTTAAGAAAAAATCTCATCCTCGAGATTTGCTAAGAGTTGTTTTAGAAAATATCATTCCTGTTAGTTGAAACTAAAAAGTTTACTCATAGCACAAATATTGTGTCGTCGGGGTTGGCAGCTACGCCCGGGTTAAAAAATGCAATCGCACACCAACATACTTATGCATAGCTACTATTTAAAATAGGGGCGCACAAGCAAAATAGCATTTCATTGTGGCGATACAGGGTCACACAAATACCGGGCGTGGTCATAGTAAGACTCGATACTACTCTAGTGACTTTAGTCTACCTCGTTAATATCTAAGCGGGCGTGCCTTGCGGATGTCGAGGCTTCTCTACGGTTTTCACCGCCGGGATTTGTTGGAGGGGGTTGAGGGGCTGCAGGGTCGGGGTAGCGGTGATGACCATCCCGGGGATTGTTGGCCACAATCCCGTTGGAGCGTGTTCCCAAAAGGCGATGAAGCACTTCTAGGGTCATCAAGGTGTTTTGGTCGATGATTGGGGCAGACCTCAAAGACTCGATCGGTTGTCCGAACAACACGACTGGGTTGTCGACGTTGGGCTTATCTTCTCCTCTAGCCGGGGCTCGGCGTATCAGTTCTCCACGAGCTGCGATCAGATCAAGAGTGATTTGATCGAATAGATCCTCTAGTGCACTTACATAGCGCACCAGATGCAACAATGCAGGATCCGTCTCATGATCTCCGTTGGAACCTGGGGTGGCCTGCCATACCCGTCACGGCTGGGGTAGTAGTAGAACGAGCGATAGTTAACTCTGGGCGACAAGTGCCAGAGTTGAACTATAGCCTCTCGAGCAACTAGTTGGATGGCTTGTGGCTCAAAGGAAGTTGTCCTTCCGGTGAACCTGTAGGGGCGTTCTGGAGATAGACCCCTACCGTAGATGTGCACGGTGGCCCAGAATTGACGGCTCTCACCGCTCATGGGTCCTTGGTACACAACATATTCTGGGGGTTCTTCTAATGCAAAGGCACGGCGGGTGAGGTTTGCTAGCACGGTCACAAACCTCCAAGGTTGGTTGCTGTGGTCTCATTGTGCACTACGGGGCCAGGCATTATGGCTTGGTTTGGGAAAGAGTTTGTGTTGTGCTGTGTTGAGGCTAGCGTGCCCTTTTTATAGAAAGAAGGGGACGGAGACTTCCTCCGCACGCTTGCAAATGAGACAATTTAGATGTCGATCACTGGCGCGTGATCGATAGGCTAGGTTGATAGGTTGGGCACCGACTGCCAAAGGTGTCAGGGTCACTGTGTGGCTATCTTGCACGAGAAGTTTGGCTGGTGTTAGGTTAAGGTCTGGTGGGTTGGTTAACCTAGGTTTATCGACCTGGTTAAGGTCTGGTGGGAATGATAGGCCTTGTACCGTGTGCCTCATTCTTTCAAGACTATGTTGATGCTTAATGCTCATCCTAATCTTAGTTTTCTCAAGTGCTTCGCCATGACTCACACACATCATTTTGGTTGAGCCTATTCTTAAGTTGCCTCTTTTACATGTTGCTCAACCATGTGCTTGTTGCAAGCGCTAGGCTTTGTTTCCTATATGCTCACTTGCACCGGATGTGAGTTTCTATTGATTTTAGGGGAGCTATGATCCTATTTTGTGCACTTTGTATTCAAATACAAAAATTCTTATGTGTGCACAAATCATGGGGAGCTTCTCTAGTTTCTTTAGAACACTCCTTTGCGCTTTTCATAATATCTTTATTCTTGTGGCATGTAGGATCATTGGTCTAGTTGGTTCAATTGATATCCGTTGATTGCTTGCTTCAATTGGTATCTTCTGGTTGCTTGTGTCTCTCTTTGTTATGTCTTTGTGGCATATCTTTTTGTTGCAATCTTTGGGCATCAATAGAGTTTGTCTTCCTCCAAGTATTGGCAGTTGGGTATGTGTATTGCATTCCACTCTCTTGTTGAGAAATACACAATTTATGGAGGACCACAATTTATATTGGCCTTCTTAGATTTTCGCCCATTTTGGCAATCGATGCCAATGGGGGAGAAGTTTCAGAGAGTTTTGTGGAGAATTTTAGAGAGTTATCTCTTCTTGCTTTGTTTTTGTTCCTTAGCATTTGCATCTCATTCGCATGCACTATTAGTTGTTGCATTGCATGGTGATGCATAATTCCTTATATAAACTCTCTTGAAAGTGATTGTCATCAATTACCAAAATGGGGGAGATTGAAAGAACATGCGGTGCCCCCATGTTTGGTTTTGGTAATTGATGACAATCTCTATGGACTAATGGTTGTCTTGAGTTGTATTTGAAGGATTTGTCCATAGGCTTTTCTTGAAGTCCATGTGTTGGTTTCAAGGAGTTTTTGAGTTGACCAAGGTGCTATTAAGGAATTATCCAAAGATTGGTCATGCGAGTGTTGAGCTTATTGCAAGCATGTCTTGAAGAAGAAGGTTGTGTGATCATTCATGTTTACCTTCAAGACATCATCCAAATAAAGAGAGTTGCAAAGATTCAAGGTTGATCAAGACTAAGTCAAGAGTGAATCAAGTTGATCAACTCACAAAGCATAGAAGATGTACCGAGAGGGATCAAGTGATCCCATGGTATGTTAAGCTTTGTCCATTACACTTTATGTACTAACCCATGGTCTATGTGAGAGTTGTATGTGAGGTTAGGTACGTATCCATGGGCTTGCATCAAGAGGAAGATATCATACAACCCATGGAAAGGATGACATCAAGTGGTGATCATCATCAAGATTGCCGTGTGCAAGTTTAGGTGGAGCATCACGAAGAGATCAAGTGCTTGAATCTTGCCATCCATTGTGGTGTCAATGGACTTGTGAAGATGTGCCGAAGAGTGGCTCACCCATAGTGAACTATGGGGGAGCAATCATCTAGTCTTCATCGAGCCAACGCAATCAAGAAAGGTGGTCCAACTTGAGGGAGTCAAGATCGTCTTCATCTAGCTCAAGTGGACCATGTGCAAGGCAAAGGTTTTCCCTTGATAGGTTTTCTATTTTACCGGTCTTGTGGTGGTAGTTGGGAGACCGAGTTATAGGATCGTTTGCCGTACTATCAAGGGGGGCTCTCAAGTTGGTAGCTTGATCATATCGTTAGTAGAGAGCTCAAACCATTGCATCCTTGCATCATGTTTCTTGGTTCTTGTTTGGTTATCTTTGTGAGTCTTAGATCTTATGGTCATCTTGATGATAAGCTTGAGTTCATCGAAAACGGAGTTCGCATGCGTCTTCTATGATGTTTTCGGTGTTGGAGGTTTTACCGGTCTTCCGATGAAGGGTTCTCACCATTTTCTTATGAGACTTTTCTCATTTGCTTATTTTTGATATTTATATCAATATTGTGTTAGCCCATGTCGTTAGCTTTCCAACAAACTTGGTTTCATTGAATTCGGAGTCCGTTTGCAAAACTTGTGGCTGTTTTGGTAAAGGCTACAGCGGTACTACCGCGACTAGAGCGGATGTAATTTTTTACTACCGCTCCAAAGCGGTACTACCGCTGCTCCTGAGCGGTAGAACCGCTCCAGAGCAGTACTACCGTGTCTCCTAAGCGGTAGTACCGCCTCGGACCAAAATCTCGTGTTTTCTCTCTCGTTTGGGCTGTTTTGACCGTGCTAAGCGATAGTACCGCTCCTCCAAGCGGTAGTACCGCTTGTGCACGACCTGAGCACATAACGATTGGATTCGGGAGGTCCTATAAAAGGGGGTCTTCTTCCCCAATGAACCTTATCCTTTGAGCTCGTGTTCTTCCCCCATTGTTGACCTTCTTCGAGCTTGCTAACTCTCAATCCCTCCATGGATTCTTGCTAGTTCTTGAGGGAAAAGAGAGAGGAGATCTAGATCCACGTTTCCACCGATCACTTTCTCCTCTAAGTGAGGGGAACCCCTTGGATCTAGATCTTGGAGTTCTTCGTGTTCTTCTTTCGTTCTTCCTCTCATTTTCCTCCCTAGCATTAGTTGCTTTGGTGGGATTTGGGAGAGAAGGACTTGGGCACTCCGTGTGCCCTTGCCATTGCATTTGGTGCATCGGTTTGAGTTCTCCACGGTGATACGTGGAAGTGAAGTTTGAGAAGCTTATTACTCTTGGGTGTTTGGGCACCCTAGAGCTTGTTCCTCTTGGGTGCCTTGGTGCCCTAGACGGTTGGTGGTGTTCGGAGCTCAATCATTGTGGTGTAAAGCTCCGGGCAAGCGTCGGGGTCTCCAATTAGGTTGTGGAGATCGCCCCGAGCAATTTGACGGGTACCGGTGACCGCCCCCAAGGGTTGCCAAAGTGTACGGGTTCGGTGACCACCCCAAGGGTTGCCATTTGTACGGGTTCGGTGACCGCCCTCAAGGGTCCCTTAGTGGAATCACGGCATCTTGCATTGTGCGAGGGCGTGAGGAGATTACGGTGGCCCTAGTGGCTTCTTGGGGAGCATTGTGCCTCCACACCGCTCCAAATGGAGATTAGCATCCGCAAGGGTGTGAACTTCGGGATACATCGTCGTCTCCGCGTGCCTCGGTTATCTCTTACCCGAGCCCCTTTACTTATGCACTTTACTTTGTGATAGCCATATTGTTCTTTGTCATATATCTTGCTATCACATAGTTGCTTATCTTGCTTAGCATAAGTTGTTGGTGCACATAGGTGAGCCTAGTTGTTGTAGGTTTTGTGCTTGGCAAATTAACCGCTAGGTTTATTCCGCATTTGTTCAAGCCTAAACCATAATTATTTTAAAGGGCCTATTCACCCCCCCTCTAGGCGACATCCTCGTTCTTTCAATGGGTATGCAATCAGAGAATAAAAATAGAATGCACCGATCGGGTGTCTGAAGCGACGCCTCGAAAGGACAATAATATAAAGCATGCCTCGGTCGGGCGTCTGAGCGACACCATATAAAGGGCTTATAAGTGAAATAAGTAACAAACATGCCACACTCGGGCGTCTGTGCGACACCACATAAAGGGCTTATAAAGTAAATAAATAACAAGCATGCCACAGTCGGGCCTCTAAGCGACACCATATAAAGGGCTTATAAAGTAAATAATCACAGTGAATATCCAGGAGGTAGAACCGTCCCAGGGATACTCAATAATTCAAGTAATAGTATGGGTTAGTCCATAATAATAATAATCACAATCATCACAAGTCTCAAGTCATGATCCATGTTCTGGTTTAGTAGTTTTTCCTCCGAAGAGACCGACACTAGGACCGACACTTGACCCAACCCAGACTGTAGTCCTTAACCATGGACACGGCTATTCGAATAGATATAACCTCTGCAGAGGGTGTACTCTTTACCCACGAGTAACGGATTCCTTTAGTCCATGGGGACTAATTCCGTCTACGGTCTTTTAATTGAAAACCCACCTGACCTGCACACATGGACACACCAGCTTAACTCACCGGTGTCTGGAATCACCCACGACACCTGTCAAGCAAAACTCTAAGTGGGGAGGCTACAACCTCGAATAGCATGGGATCAAATTTATATCGCGCGCTCTAAGGGGTGCCCCCTCTCGGTCCCAACCGGAAACACCCATGCCCGTGGACCAGGTGGCCTGCCTACCGGATGCAGCCGGTATCTTCCACCATGGCATCTCTCTACGGTGTGTGCCAAGAAAGGGGGTGGACAACTTACTGAACCGTACCCTACCTGCGGCAGGGACAAGTGGTAGTTCGAAATAAGTATGGGGGTTACTGGAACAAGACTCGATCTACGGTCGACTTAGGAGGTTTATATATTCCCTGCATGATATGTGTAACCAATATATATTTCAACCAACAAAATCACCACTCATTATACCTTACTATGCCATACCGGACATAACCGTCCCGATGAAGACCGGAGACAAGCTCACGCCTACCCAAGGCAGAGGCTTTCTCGGATTTCTTTCCGGCATGCATGCAAGGCATACAAGGACGATTACCATCACAAGTATATCCATTTCCAACAGCAAGGAAATCTCCAATATGCATTCATGCAAATGATCGTATCACCACATAAAATAACGAGTTCTCTATATTAAGGTGGTGTTATAATCGTGTAAACCAACACACAAAAAAATTATGCCAGGGTTCAGAATGCTTGCCTTCAAGTTGCATAGAGGCAGGGTGCATCCTAAAGCTTTTGAAAGTTTTCTTCTCTCTCCAAAAATCCTATTTAAATTTTTTGAATTAATACATAGTTTCAAAACAGTACAAAAAAGTTGTCTGAATTTTTTTCAAATAAGCATGAAAATAAACTAGACAAAATTTGAGAAAGGTAGGAAAAAGAATCAACTCATTTGGAGTTTTATTTAAAAAGATATAGCTAGTCAAAGTTTCAGTCAAACTCTGTTTTTGAATAAAACAGAAAAAAGAAAAAGAAAACGTTTCGAATAGATACACGTCAAAGACGTACTTTGAGTTTACGCCTCCACTTAAACCACGTGGACCGGCATGGGTCACTGACAGTGGGTCCAGGGGCCCACTGGTCAGGTTTGACTAGTCGTCCCTCGCGTCCTTCCTCCTCTGGTCGTGCGGAGGCGGGGCTCCGGCAATCGTCGCCGGCGATTGGCGGCTCCTCGTGGGCTCCCGAGGGTAGGGATGGATCCGCCAGTCCAGGGCAGTCCTCCCGGTGGTCGCTAGGGTGGTGGGGGCGAAGGGAGTCGACGGCGGTGAGCTTCGCGGCGGCCGGTGGCTTCGGGAGGTTTGGGGCTTTGGGCTACGGTGGTTCCTCGACGCAGCTGAGGGTTCGGGCGGCTACGCATGGTCGAGGAGAGGAGGATAGTGGTGCTAGATGGACGGGAGGGGCTCGGGTTGCGACTGAATGGACCGGAGGGCGGCGGCGGTTGTACTGGCCGGAGGTGGGGAAGACGGCTTTCCGCCATCGCTTGCTAGCGGTGGGGTGCACTAGTGGGGTGATAGGAGGTTGCCTGAGGTTCGAACGTGCTCGGGGGTTCCTTTTATAGCACGGTTAGGACGGTCCCGAGGCGGCCAGAGATAAGAACGACGGCGAACCGCCGTTCTGTAGCTGCAAGGTGACGTGTCGACGACGCGAGCTAGCGGACGGGCTTGCGGATGGGATCGCGCTGTTCCAGGGGCAGCTGGTGCGCTGGGGTGGCTCAGGCGGCGCCGTCCGGGGAAGGAGCCCACTGTGGCCGGCCGCTAGCCGTCATGGCCGACCTGACGGCGGTGCTGTAGGGCGCCAGGGGCGGCTCTGCGGTGAGGGAGGGGTCGGGTGCATCGGCTGGATGCGGGAGGGGACCAGAACAGGCGCGGGGAGGCGGCGGTGGGACGCGGCGGCTCGGGCGCACGCACGTGCAAAACGCGCACTCTGGCCGCGCCCAGAGCATGCACGCCAGGCGCTCGGCTAAATGCCAGCGTGTGTTAGAGAGCTTGGGTGGGGCTAGCAATCAGCAGGTCTAGGTTAGAGGCATCTAGGAGTTTAGTGGACAAGGTTGCTGGGTCAATGGATCAAGCTTATAATGCAAACTCAAAATCATGCCAAAACTGACCATGCACCCAAGGTGTTTGACAGAATGCCAAGGGCATCTAGGTAACTCTTGGGGTGGCCAAAATCTCCAGAATTGGGTCTCTTTAGATGTAGGTGATGGTGGCAAGTTTAGTTGGCAAAGCTAGAAACTTTCTAGTGCAAGTTTTTGAGAAAACTAATTCTAGACAAGAGGTAAATGGCATCATTTCTTGTACTAAAAATCCTCCAATGGGTCCACTCTCCTGGACTTAAGGGTTTTGTAAGGTGGTCTATAGGCAGGAGAAAGAATCGAGGGGAAAAGGGCAAGCAAAAATATGGTTGTAGTAGAAAATGCCAAATTGGACCAGAGAGCAAAAGAGGATGATTTGCTCAAAATTTTCAAAGAACATCACTGGGTTTTGCATAAGGTTGAATAATATACTATTACTAACATCCCATAATTTTGGTGGAAGTTTTAAAGAAATCTTTAAATAGGTTGTAGTGCAAAAGTGCAACTGGACCAGATTTAAAAACTTGTGGTAAAACTCAAAATCTCCCAATGACTAAGGAATACTTTTGCACAAAAGTGATTTAGGGACATAACATGTCATCCCCAAATTTTGGTGGGATTTTTAAATGAATTTATCAAAGGGTTGCAGTTCAAATGGGACCCTAAAACTTATGAAAAACCATTTTAGAGAAATAAAGCTCAGGGAAAAAATAATTCTATAAATAATCTCACTGATAAAAGAATTATTTTATTTGAGAGGGTAAACAAGTCCAATAATAATTGAAAAGTTTTTACTTGGGGTGAAAACTCCACAACTTAGAAGAAAAGAGAGGTTCTGAGATAAAAAATAAATCCAAAAAAATGAAAATTTAATCTCCTGGCAAAATTTTAATAAACAAAACATGGTTAAATTTTTGGGGTGTTACAAGACGGCCGCATTCACGTTAAATAGGGCACCATCAAAATCCGTTGAGACGACGCCTTATGAACTATGGTTTGGCAAGAAACCAAAGTTGTCGTTTTTAAAGTTTGGGGCTGCGATGCTTATGTGAAGAAACTTCAACCAGATAAGCTCGAACCCAAATCGGAGAAATGTGTCTTCATAGGATACCCAAAAGAGACTATTGGGTACACCTTCTATCACAAATCTGAGGGCAAGATTTTTGTCGCTAAATTCGGATCCTTTCTAGAGAAGGAGTTTCTCTCGAAAGAAGTGAGTGGGAGGAAAGTAGAACTTGATGAGGTAACTGTACCTGCTCCCCTATTGGAAAGTAGTTCATCACAAGAACCGGTTCCTGTGACAACTACACCAATCAGTGAGGAAGCTAATGACATTGATCATGAAACTTCAGATCAAGTTACTACCGAACCTCGTAGGTCTACCAGAGTAAGATCCCCACCAGAGTGGTATGGTAATCCTATTCTGGAAGTCATGTTACTTGACCATGGCGAACCTATGAACTATGAGGAAGCGATGATGAGCCCAGATTCCGCAAAATGGCTTGAGGCCATGAAATCTGAGATGGGATCCATGTATGAGAACAAAGTATGGACTTTGGTTGACTTGCCCGATGATCGGCAAGCCATCGAAAATAAATGGATCTTCAAGAAGAAGACCGACGCTGATGGTAATGTAACTGTCTACAAAGCTCGACTTGTTCCAAAAGGTTTTTGACAAGTTCAAGGAGTTGACTACGATGAGACTTTCTCACCCGTAGCGATGCTTAAGTCTGTCCGAATCATGTTAGCAATTGCCGCATTTTATTATTATGAAATTTGGCAAATGGATGTCAAAACTGCATTCCTGAATGGATTTCTGGAAGAAGAGTTGTATATGATGCAACCGGAAGGTTTTGTCGATCCAAAAGGTGCTAACAAAGTGTGCAAGCTCTAGCGTTCCATTTATGGACTGGTGCAAGCATCTCAGAGTTGGAATAAATGCTTTGATAGTGTGATCAAAGCATATGGTTTTATACAGACTTTTGGAGAAGCCTGTATTTACAAGAAAGTGAGTGGGAGCTCTGTAGCATTTCTAATATTGTATGTAGATGACATATTGTTAATTGGAAATGATATAGAATTTCTGGATAGCATAAAGGGATACTTGAATAAAAGTTTTTCACTGAAAGACCTCGGTGAAGCTGCTTACATATTGGGCATCAAGATCTATAGAGATAGATCAAGACGCTTAATTGGACTTTCACAAAGCACATACCTTGATAAAGTTTTGAAAAAGTTCAAAATGGATCAGGCAAAGAAAGGGTTCTTGCCTGCATTACAAGGTGTGAAGTTGAGTCAGACTCAATGCCCGACCACAACAGAAGATAGAGAGAAAATGAAAGATGTTCCCTATGCTTCAGCCATAGGCTCTATCATGTATGCAATGATGTGTACCAGACCTGACGTATGCTTAGCAATAAGCTTGGCAGGTAGGTACCAAAGTAATCCAGGAGTGGATCACTGGACAGCGGTCAAGAATATCCTGAAATACCTGAAAAGGACTAAGGATATGTTTCTCGTTTATGGAGATGACAAAGAGCTAGTCGTAAATGGTTACGTCGATGCAAGCTTTGACACTGATCTGGACGATTCTAAATCGCAAACCGGATACGTGTTTTTATTAAACGGTGGAGTTGTAAGTTGGTGCAGTTCTAAACAAAGCGTCGTGGCGAGATCTACATGCGAAGCGGAGTACATAGCTGCTTCGGAAGCAGCAAATGAAGGAGTCTGGATGAAGGAGTTCGTTTCCGATCTAGGTGTCATACGTAGTGCATCGGGACCAATGAAGATCTTCTGTGACAATACTGGTGCAATTGCCTTGGCAAAGGAATCCAGATTTCACAAGAGGACCAAGCACATCAAGAGACGCTTCAATTCCATCCAGGACCAAGTCCAGGTGGGAGACATAGAGATTTGCAAGATACATACGGATCTGAATGTTGCAGACCCATTGACTAAGCCTCTTCCACGAGCAAAACATGATCAGCACCAAGACTCCATGGGTGTTAGAATCATTACTGTGTAATCTAGATTATTGACTCTAGTGCAAGTGGGAGACTGAAGGAAATATGCCCTAGAGGCAATAATAAAGTTATTATTTATTTCCTCATATCATGATAATTATTTATTATTCATGCTAGAATTGTATTATCCGGAAACGTAATACATGTGTGAATACATAGACAAACTTAACGTCACTAGTATGCCTCTACTTGACTAGCTCATTAATCAAAGATGGTTGAGTTTCCTAACCATAGACATGTGTTGTCATTTGATTAACGGGATCACATCATTAGAAGAATGATGTGATTGACTTGACCCATTCCGTTAGCTTAGCACTTGATCATTTAGTATGTTGCTATTGCTTTCTTCATGACTTATACAAAGTTCCTACAACTATGAGATTATGCAACTCCCGTTTACCGGAGGAACACTTTGTGTGCTACCAAACGTCACAACATAACTGGGTGATTATAAAGATAAAGGAGCTCTACAGGTGTCTCCAAAGGTACATGTTGAGTTGGCGTATTTCGAGATTAGGGTTTGTCACTCCGATTGTCGGAGAGGTATCTCTGGGCCCTCTCGGTAATGCACATCACTATAAGCCTTGCAAGCAATGTAGCTAATGAGTTAGTTACGGAATGATGCATTACGTAATGAGTAAAGAGACTTGCTAGTAACGAGATTGAACTAGGTATTGGATACCAACGATCGAATCTCGGGCAAGTAACATACCGATGACAAAGGGAACAACGTATGTTGTTATGCGGTTTGACCGATAAAGATCTTCATAGAATATGTAGGAGCCAATATGAGCATCTAGGTTCCACTATTGGTTATTGACCGAAAACAGTTCTAGGTCATGTCTACATAGTTCTCGAACCCGTAGGGTCCGCATGCTTAAGGTTTCAATGACAGTTATATTATGAGTTTATGAGTTTTGATGTACTGAAGTTTGTTCGGAGTCCCTAATGAGATTACGGACATGATGAGGAGTCTCGAAATGGCCGAGACATGAAGATTGATATATTGGAAGCCTATATTTGGATATCGGAAGTGTTCCGGGTGAAATCGGGATTTTACCGGAGTACCGGGAGGTTACCGGAACCCCCCGGGGGCTTAATGGGCCTACATGGGCCCTATTGGAGAGGAAGAGAGGAGGCAAGGGGCTGGCCGCGCCCTCTCCCCTCCTAGTCCGAATAGGACAAGGAGAGGGGGGCGGGGCCCCCCCTTTCCTTCCCCTCTTCCTCCTCCTTCCCCCTTCTCTTTCTCCAACTAGGAAAGAAGGGAGTCCTACTCCCGGTGGGAGTAGGACTCCCCCTTGGCGCGCCCTCCTTGGCCGGCCGCCCCCTCCCCCTTGGATCCTTTATATACGGGGGCAGGGGGGCACCTCTAGGACACAACAATTGATCTCCAAGATCTCTTAGCCGTGTGCGGTGCCCCCCTCCACCATGGTCCTCGATAATATTGTAGCGGTGCTTAGGCGAAGCCCTGCGACGGTAGAACATCAAGATCGTCACCACGCCGTCGTGTTGACGGAACTCTTCCCCGACACCCTGCTGGATCGGAGTCTGGGGATCGTCATCGAGCTGAACGTGTGCTAGAACTCGGAGGCGTCGTAGTTTTGGTGCTTGATCGGTCGGGCCGTGAAGACGTACGACTACATCAACCGCGTTGTTCTAACGCTTCCGCTTTTGGTCTACGAGGGTACGTAGACAACACTCTCCCCTCTTGTTGCTATGCATCACCATGATCTTGCGTGTGCGTAGGAATGTTTTTGAAATTACTACGTTCCCCAATAGGTTTGAAGAGAGATACTTTCAGACCAAGGTTGAGGGCAAGGAAGAACAAGATTCGCAAACTCACACATGAATCCGGAGCTACCTTCTCTGATGAGGAAACCATGCAAACTATGGATATGTCATACTTTCTCTACTCCTATAAAAGACTCAGTTGGTGATGATGGTGTGTCTGCCATTCGTCATTTCTGACCATCAGATCTGCATCTAACGATTGTGAGGTAAGTTGTGGCATTTTTACAAAAAGACCCCACTTCTCTGCTCCAATTTGCAGAAAACCCCTTAGTATCTTGAAAGGTGAAACCAACCACATCTCTCGCTCACCTCATCAAAACAGCCACAAGAAATATATTTTGAGTGGAACATAATACGAGTATATTTTTAGTGATATATATATATATATGTATATGTATATACACACCAAAACTAGAGTTTTTTTCTTTCAAGTTTGTGAACATATATATTCTACTTTGGATCCATTACAACACACGGGCACATTGCTAGTAAAAACCTATTCACAACAGATGAGAACCTTGTTGCATCTCATGTTGTTGTTCTTTTTGAGCCATCTATTTCAGACGAGACCAACACCAAGCTTTGTGAGAAATTTTTGAGCCATGTATTAGTGACGCTTGCTCTATTTCTATCTACTAGTCTACTTGTATCACATTTGCTTTTGTGGATCTTACTCAGCATTTTCAACATCTCGATCTACCATTGCATGATATTGTGCCAATAATGCCTACCGAGCTCCTCTATAAGTTTGTTGTGTGTAGGTGTGAGATTGGACGATATCACATACCAATTGCACTCTTCATATTTCAGGATGAATGGTCACTTGATCCATTTTCAACATCGGGAAGAGGTAAGCTTGTTATAATTCTTTTCAATGTGTGCTCACAAATGCCTTGAGTGTTGTGATATATAGGGAAGGTATATCTCATCCAGTCCTTGACAACCAAGAAGATGTAAACAATCACCAAGCTTCATTATTTCGGACTTCAACGAGCTATGGAAGACACACATTAAGGCTTTGAATGAGCACATTAAGCACATCGCCACCGACACGCATCAATCTGAAACTCGAATGAGGGGCTATCTAGACGCCAAGATGTACGCGCAAATGGCTCAAATTCATGACATGTTTGACAAGTGCAAGTATTCATAATCCTAGTCCTCCTCAAGAAGAAAATCAAGTGGACACTCATCCGAGCTACCATCCCATGCAAGTACACCACGATATCAGCGTCGTCATCGTCAAGACCGAAAAGATTATCAACCTTCATGGCAATGGATTCCAAGCTCACATTCTTGAGCATCACCCTAGCTGACATGAAGATCGAGAGCAACAATATGCCTTCGTCCGCCAAATGCATCCAAATGAAGAATGTGGTCGACAACAAGAAGAGGATTATCGTCAAGATGAAGAACAAGAGGCACATCTACAAGAAGAAGAACATCATTTGGAGCAAGCCAGTCAAGTGCAACGAGATCTTTGTGACGCTACCTACAACCTTCAAGAGCGCAATCGAAGGGCAAGAGAAGAGTGCCAAGACGAAGAGGCTCACATCAAGCAATGTCAGGAAATGAGGTGTGTGGTGAACACACCTTTTCCCCACGCCAAGAAAATCATAAAGAGTGTGAAGACTACTGACCTCCTCAATGTCAACCTCACAACAACTAAAAAGGCGAAGAACACTTCTCGGTCGCTGCTTCTACAAGTTCATGTGTTTTAAAAAGTTTGCTCTGTTGAGATAGACCCAGAGGCAGTAACCATCTTTGCCCATGGCACGCCGTCAATAGATGCGAGAAGAAGACTTCGACACCCCCAGGAATTTGAATGTATTTTTTTAGTTTATGCAAGGACGTTTTGGTCTTTGGTACTTAATATTTGTATTGTCTCTATGTATTTTCAATTTTCAACTTGTTTCTAAAATAGCAATTGAATTTAAGTTTTGAAAGCTAGACCCGGTGAGTTTCTATTTTTTTTGCTGTAGCTAAAAAAAGGGTGGTATTTTTTTTTAAAAGTATAATTTCAATTCCGAGCAAAGCCAAACTAACTAGCAAACATAGTTGGGCCTTGGAGCCTGTCCCTTAAGGTGGGCTCACAAGATCAGCCAGATTTATGAAGGACGAACCCATAAAAGATTGTCATGGTCTCTCATTCTTACTGGGAACGGCTAATTAGGGGTACTTCGCAGGGGTACTTCCATGCGCATGAGAGTACATGAGCCCTTCACATGGTGCGTCTAGCCATTGCCACATGTCACACACTGCACACCCTGAAAGGGAATCTTTCTTTTTTGGTTTTTGTTGGTTTTCGGATTTTGCTTGAGTTTTTCTAGGTTTTCTGGATTGTTTGCTTTTTTGCGTTTTCATTTTCTTAAATATATTTTATTGCTTTTTAAAATACACATCAAACATTAATACACGTTTAAATAAATGCTGATCATTTTTAAACGTTTGTTATATGCATGTTAAACAATATTAATTCATGTTAAATATTTTTCTAACAAACGTTCAACATTTTTCAAATAAGCCTTGCATGTTTTTTGAATACATGTTGAACATTTTTTAAATGCACGTTGATCATTTAAAATACACAGTGAACAACTTTATAATATGCAGTGAACATTTTTCTTCTTCTTTGGTAGCTGGTCGCCATTTGTGGTTGGGGACCCCATGTAATTCCTGTAAACCGTACTCCTAGCTAATAAAGTGGGGGTTTACCGGCCACCACGATCATGCGCCTGCCAATCTTGCCCGACCGCTAGCTCCACCCAGCTTGCTTGCTCGGGCTGGCTCTTCGCTAGTCTTTTCTCATCTTACATTTTCTACCATTGTTTTGTTATCCTAGGAAGAAATCAGCCGGTTCTCTATGATGTTTCTGAAAAAATGTTAAACCCCCAAAAGTTTACATGTTTAAATACACTGTGAAAAAGATGTTAACTGAAAAAAGTTCACAAATTTGAAAAAAGTCCATGAATTTGGAAAAGTTCACTACTTTGAAAAAAAACTCATGAGTTTTTAAAACTGTCCATGATATTTAAAAAAAATTGGGTTTTGAAAAATAGTCCACGAATTTAAAAAAACATTTGCAAATTTTAAACGGTTCATTAATTTTAGAAACATGATTTAAAAAAGTTTATCAGTTATAAAAAAGAAGAAGAAAAAGAATTTGAAACAAAGAACAAAAAAAACACCCATCCTAAAAAGAAAAGAAAAACCGCCTGAAAAAAGCAAAAGAAAACACTATATGGGCCGACCCACTACGACAGCGTCCCCGAGGGGTATGGGCGATGTGTACCAAATGCACTGTAGTTGGCGATATAAGCGCCTAATAGGAGTTATTACCACTATTAGTTATTAGTGCCGCTGGCTAAGACGAGTATGAGTGGACCAACCCAATAGGTGAGCGAAGCCATGCACGACGCCAGAGACGTAAAGAAATCATATAATTTTTATGAAAATATTTCATGACATGTGAAATAATATCCACTCTTTTTTAACTAAAACATTTGAAAAAAATGAAGAAGAAACCAGAAAATGAAGAAATAGAGGAAACATAAAAACGAAATAAAAAAATTATAGAAATAAAAACCCTAAATAAAACCAATAGAAATGGTAGAATAATATATGCAATGAAAAATCAAAAGAAACCTTCCTCAAACCAGGCGAAAGGTTTCCTAAAATCGCCTGCTGGAAGGTTCCCCAAACTAGTCGTAGCAGATCCCCCAAACCGCTGGAAAACATAGTTGGGCCGACCTACTTCCCCCGAGGCTGGAGTCATCCGCTTCTTCTTTCTCGCAATAAGAGAGACATAGCTTTTGCGGACTTTACCTCGCCTTCTGCAATTACAATTCCTTCCTTTGAGAATAGTTGAAACATAAGCTATACAATTTCTGGAGGAAAAAAAATCATCTATCTATAATATGCATGTTCGGTAAATGGGAAATCTGATATTGACTAACCATACATCACATCATGCTTCATGGAAAACAAAGGAGTAATCTTTATAACTATCAGGTCACAAACCAGCATTTGTTAACTCCTAAATAAAGCAATACACATATCATGACAATTTCACACATAAGTAGATTGCATGTACGTTGCACAAGACTTATTGATCTTGCGGTGCCTCAGTTAAGTCGGTGCGACCAAGTGATCTCCAACTGGCTTATCAATGTCCATGACCAATGACAACTTGTCATCGACAAATACACATGTCGATCTAATATTCATGTGTGTCCTCGTGTTTCGCATAGTGCTAGGGGAGAGAGCGGTGGGTGCGGTTGTTTGAAGATCACACGGAAATGATGTGACATCGGTTGATTCACCTTTTTGTTGGACCGATCGGTGATTTGATAAGTTGTCATCCTAATGTTAGAGCACTTGTAGACAACATGGTGTGCTTCATCGACCTCAGTGAAAGCCGATGCTATCTAGTATTTATTTTTCTCGTCATAATCGTTGTAACCAGCATATCAAGATAATAGTAAGCCGAGGGAGGGCCAAAATAAATGGTTTTACTTATTTATATCGAACTTATTTACTTTTTGTACTCATTCTCTCAACATACCATCTTCATAATCATATATTTGTACTAAGTTAAGCAATTTTAGTCGTAACAAATGGTTCTAAATATTAATATTTTTTAATAACACTCTAGTATCCATCCATTGCAAAAGTATTTGCACAGAACTTAAAATTATTGTACAAGAAAATTTATATTAGACGTTTCTTTGTAAGAATTTTCATTAAATTGAAATTCTCTAGGCCGGAGAATTTTATAAAATGCCTATCCCCACAAATTACTTTGTGCCAGTTAGATGAATTATATGTATATATGTGTGTGTGATTGTGTATAGCTCAATAATCATAAATATCTTAGCGAAGAGCATAAAAATGTATGGCTAACAAATAACTTGATAGAGCTATTTGGATATATAAAATTACGACGAGTTCTACAATCGTGGTCCCTATAGCGACATGGAGTTTTTGAACCCTAGCTCACATGCTCTCTAATGAACAGTAAACTCCAAAAATATAGTTAAAATACAATAAAAAATTCAGGATTTTTCTTGACAAACATAGATGAATGTTTCAACTACATGTAAAATGTTGTGACGAAATAACATTCGTGGAGGTCTGGAAAAAAATCAATGCTCCCAAAATACTATTAATTGGTGGTGTTGAAGTGTATTTGTGGATTGCCTAACCCTTTTCCATCAGTTCAGACTTTGGTTGCGTTGACTAGTGCATGAAGCTTAACATGGTATCAGGGCCCAAGGTCTTGAGTTCAAGTACTGGCTTCCGCAATTTATCTAAAAATTGCACATGCTACTTCTCGCGTCACACATGAGAGGGGTGTTGAAGTGTATACGTGGATTGCCTAGCAATTTCCATCAGTTCGGACTTTTAATTGCGTTAGCTAGTGCATGAAGATTAACAGTTGAAAGCATTTTGGTGCGTCGATTTTGTTATTCTTATCTAGACCTTCATGAATGTTATTTCATCACAAAATTTTGCACGGAGTTAAAACATTCAATGTTTATCATAAAAATGTCATTTTTGAATTTGTTTATTTTTTTGGATTTTATTGGTTACAAGGGAGCATGTGTGCTCAAGATCAAAAGAACACTTTCGGTCCCTATAGGTGATTCCCAAAGAGTCCTCAACACAGAGAAGCATGTCCAGAGTCCTAAAAATTAAGTAAACTACTCATTGGGACCCACAGTTTGACGCTTAAGATGAAAACCTTCAAAGATGGCGGACGGGGCTCGGAGATACAAACTTGCAGGGTGTGGCTTGATCACATGATTATGTAAGAGATCTACAATCAAAGCCCCATATCCTCCGCAATTATATCCGGGTGTCTTGCCCGGACATAAAAAGCCAACCAATCGAACCCTGCAGAGCCATCCCAAACGTCCGGGCTGACTGGTAACCCCATGCCCATATGTGGGTAGATATGGCGACGTCCGGACGCGTCCGCCACGTAGGATTGACGGACTGGCCCACGCCAAAACCATCGGCCTGACAGGCACCTCCTCTAGTTTAGGTGAGGACGGTGGGGACGCATTCGTGTCGCGGCTCCACCGCACCGCCGTAGGGACCAAATCCAACTATTTTAAGCGCGGCGGCGAGGCAACCCTAGCCCCGTTGTTAGGGCAAATTTCTCCCTTAGTGATTTTGGTGATTGATGACAATGAATATGAAAATGTCGACAAATTTTGAAAATGTTTGCAAATTTGAAAAGGTTCATTAAATTTAGAAATATGATTTTAAAAACTTTATCAGTTATAAAAAAGAGAAAAGGAAAAATGGGATAGGAAAAAAATAAAAATAAAGAACAATTTTTTTTCAAACAACACCCATCCTGTAAAAGCAAAAAAAAATGCCTGAAAAAATTGGGCAAACCTACTAGAAGGTTCGTAAGAGCAACTCTAGTAGACCCCGCATCCGCCCCCGACCCGCAAAATAACCGCCAAAATGCGGGTACGGGACGGAAAGCCTGCCCGATCAGACCCCGCATCCCGCCCCGGCCCACAAAAAAATTTGGGGGGCCCGTTAAATTCCCGACTCCAACCCGGGAAAACCCGGGTTTCCCCCTCGCGGCTGCGGTGTCCTGCGTCGGAGAGAAGCAGTTGGCGGGAGGGACGTTTCAGCCCGCGCGCTTTCCCCCTCCTTTCGCCGCCGTCCGCCCTTTGCTTCCGCCTGCCCGCCACCGGCAATCTGTGGGCGGAATCGCGCACCAGGGCCGCCCCACACCCTCCCACGCAGAGCCGCTGCACCGCCCCTCCGGATCCGATGAGAAGAGCCGCCCCCCGTCGTCGCCGCCGCCGGGGATCGACCACCGTCGAGCGCACCCCCTCGTCGCCGCTCGGGATCACCCGCCACCGGTTAGTCCCTTTTTTGTGATTTTTGCAAGCTGTGTAGTAGATTGACGCGCCGGTGTGCGTGTAGATGGAGTTGACCCCGTGCGAGAAGTTCTTGCTATCTGATTTGTCCGATTCAGACGACTCGGATGTTGAGACCATGCTTGCGAACTTCCGGCAGCAAACATTAGTCATGGCGCTTGCCGTGAAGGAGCATGAAGACGAGCACTGGAAGAGGAGGCGAGGATCTACTGTCAGGCGTTTGTGTATTCCTCGGAATCGCCATCTTGGGAACGAGATGTTGATGCAAGACTATTTCACAGAGAATCCTACCTATCCTCCACACCTCTTCCGGAGAAGGTACCGAATGCGCCGATCCCTCTTTGTGAAAATTGTTGAAGTTTGCGAGGCAAATTGTCGGTATTTTACTCAAAGAAGGAATGCCGCGGGCTTAAAGGGATTTAGTGCATATCAAAAAATCTCCGCAGCTATGCGGGTGATTGCATATGGCATTCCGGCTGACTATACCGATGAGTATCTTCGCATTGGTGAAGATAGCTCAATTGAGTCTGTGCGTAGATTTGCGGAAGTGATCATCCGTGTCTTCGGTCCTGAGTATCTTCGGGCACCCAATGAAGATGACACAAAGAAATTGATGGCATGTAATGAGAGGAGAGGTTGGCCTGGCATGCTAGGTAGCATTGATTGTATGCATTGGAATTGGAAAAATTTCCCCAAGGCTTGGCAAGGAATGTATTATGGCAAGTCTCGTGATGCAACAATTGTGCTAGAGGCCGTAGCATCCGAGGATTTATGGATTTGGCATTGCTTTTTTGGTATGCCGGGCACTCTCAATGATATCAATGTGTTGCAACGGTCTCATTTGTTTGCTAGGCTTGCTAGTGGTGATGCTCCTGCTTGCAAGTACACTATCAATGGGCATGAATACACAAAGGGGTACTATCTTGCATATGGTATATACCCTCCTTGTTGGGGAACGTAGTAATTTCAAAAAAATTCCTACGCACACGCAAGATCATGGTGATGCATAGCAACGAGAGGGGAGAGTGGTGTCCACGTACCCTCGTAGTCCATAAGCGGAAGCGTTAGCACAACGCGGTTGATGTAGTCGTACGTCTTCATGATCCAACCGATCAAGTACCGAACGTACGACACCTCCGAGTTCAGCACACGTTCAGCTCGATAACATCCCACGAACTCCGATCCAGTAGAGCTTTGCGGGAGAGTTCCGTCAGCACAACGGCCTGATGACGGTGTTAATGATGCTACCGACGCAGGGCTTCGCCTAAGCACCGCTACAATATTACCGATGTGGAATCTGGTGGAGGGGGGCACCGCACACGGCTAAGAGATCAAGAGATCAATTGTTGTGTCTAGAGGTGCCCCCTGCCCCGTATATAAAGGAATGCTACGTCTTGAGCTTGCGTTAGTTTTCCTTGAAGAGGAAAGGGTGATGCAACAATAGTAGCGTAAGTATTTCCCTCAGTTTTTGAGAACCAAAGTATCAATCCAGTAGGAGGCTCCTCAAAAGTCCCACACACCTACACAATCAAACAAGAACTCGCAACCAACGCAATAAAGGGGTTGTCAATCCCTTCACGGCCACTTGCGAAAGTGAGATCTGATAGAGATAATATGATAAGATAAATATATTTTTTGTATTTTATGATATAGATTGGAAAAGTAAAGATACAAATAAAAGTAGATTGAAAGTTTATATGATAAAAGATAGACCCGGGGGCCATAGGTTTCACTAGTGGCTTCTCTCAAGATAGCATAAGTATTACGGTGGGTGAACAAATTACTGTCGAGCAATTGATAGAAAAGTGAATAATTATGAGATTATCTAGGCATGATCATGTATATAGGCATCACGTCCGTGACAAGTAGACCGACTCCTTCCTGCATGTACTACTATTACTCCACACCTCGACCGCTATCCAGCATGCATCTAGAGTATTAAGTTCATCAAGAACAGAGTAACGCATTAAGAAAGATGACATGATGTAGAGGGATAAACTCATGCAATATGATATAAACCCCATCTTTTTATCCTAGATGGCAACAATACAATACGTGCGTTGCTGCCCCTGCTGTCACTGGGAAAGGACACCGCAAGATTGAACCCAAAGCTAAGCACTTCTCCCATTGCAAGAAAGATCAATCTAGTAGGCCAAACCAAACTGATAATTCGAAGAGACTTGCAAAGATAACTTAATCACATATAAAAGAATTCAGAGGAGATTCAAATATTTCTCATAGATAAACTTGATCATAAACCCACAATTCATCGGATCTCGACAAACACACCGCAAAAGAGTTACATCGAATAGATCTCCAAGAAGATCAAGGAGAACATGGTATTGAGATTCAAAGAGAGAGAAGAAGCCATCTAGCTAATAACTATGGACCCGAAGGTCTGTGGTAAACTACTCACAACTCATCGGAGAGGCTATGGTGTTGATGTAGAAGCCCTCCGTGGTTGATTCCCCCTCCGGCGGAGCGC